>NC_136915.1:120167912-120380441 GCF_949752795.1 Hyperoodon ampullatus | reverse complement strand
GGCACCGGGAACTCCTGGCTCTGCCACAATTCAGCTGTTACTTGTTCTCTTTCATCCGTAAAATGGAGTAACAATATCTACCCTTCCTTCTCATAGTGGTTATGAGTCAAGAGAATAATAAAGGTTTAAGTGCCTTGTTGATAAAGTAAGTGCTAAACAAAAGCTTATAAATGTATACGTAGGGCTTCCCTGGTGGTGCAGTGGTTGAGAGTCCGCCTGCCAATGCAGGGGACGCGGGTTCGTGCCCCGGTCCGGGAGGATCCCACGTGCCACGGAGCAGCTGGGTCTGTGAGCCATGGCCGCTGAGCCTGCACGTCCGGAGTCTGTGCTCCGCAGCGGGAGAGGCCACAGCAGTGAGAGGCCCGTGTACCGCAAAAAAAAAAAAAAAAATGTATATGTATAAGGAAGTTCATTGCAGCATTGTTTGTAATCACAAAACAGTGCAACTGTGGCAATGGTGGTACATTATGGTATATTCAAACAATGAATAATTCTGCTATCATTCAAAAAATAATCAGCTTAGGGATGACAAATGATAGGTAGGTAAAAGATAGATAGATAGATGATAATTAATAGGCAAATAGATATGAATAGTTCCGTGCTGAAAATGTGGGTATGTGTGCATATAGATATGCCTATGCAACTTTGCAAAAATATCAGGAAGGATGAGCATCAAACCTTAAATGTTAAGGAAAGTAGTTATCTCTGGGGAATTAAAAGAGATGGCTGAGAAGGGAAATTTTACTTCTCATTTCACATCATTCTTAAATGATGGGATTATGGGTTGTGTTTCCTGAGTTATTTTCAGGTTTTTTAATTTAAAAATATTTACGGAAAAACAGTGCTACATATGACTTTGCATATACTCTCCTTAAGGTACACATTTTCCATCACAACCCCCCCCCACACACACACACCCCTCACACTTTTTCAACAGCTGGGGGAACTAACCTCAGAGTGATGAAGGAGCTTGCCCAAGGTTACATAACCAGTAAGTCAGAGCAATGACCCATCCACCACTCTGATGACAACCCTGTACTCTTTCCATAGTTCACACTGCTCCTGTCACCATCAGAGTCTGTCTGTCCTTCATTTGTTCATTCATTCATTCTAATAACACTTACTAATGCCTACCCTGTGTTTAGCACCACAGAAAAAGCTGCAAAGATGAAGAAGGCAAAATTTTTGCCCTTCAGCAGTTCACAGTCTCTTTTGTTGTTTATAAGAAACGGAAGGAAAAGGAACGCTTCATGGGCAGAGAGAGAGTAAACAGTGGGGAACTGTCCATCTGCCCCGGCTACTCTTGTGAAGTTGAGTCAGAAGATGACTCTGACCTGCTCCTTCTAAAGTGCCCTTTTGTGCTGGAACATGGCAAAGATGCTCTCGACATCTGGGCCTATCTTCAGTTTTCTCAACCAACCTCTTATTTTTGTCCCATGTGAACATATGGTGAGTGGAGAGAAAGGAGGGGAGCAATGTATCTGTAGAAATTTGAAGGGAGTGGAAGGCTCTGGTTGTGGAAGAAATGATACATGAACTGAAGGTTAAACAAATGGTTGATAGAAGCAGGGAATTACTCTCTGATGGCTCCTGTGAAGTTCACATTTATATGCTGGTGAAAAAGGAAAAAATTCCTCTGAGTTGAAATAAAGAAACACAGACTTACTGTGGGCTCATGGGTGATTTTTCTTAGGATTTTCAGAAATGTTGTAAATAGTCTAAATATTGCAAATAAGTCTCTCTCCCTATATATATGGGAATCACAGATTGGGCCCTATTGGACCATAAACAAAGGATTTAGAGAAGTGTGCACCTTCATCTCAAAGTTCACTTAATTTGTCTTTCTTCCCCCATGGAGTTGAATATTTTTCAAATGATAGTATCTTTTATATCCTTGGCATGCAACATGGTTTTCATAAGAGACAGTACATATGAGTGGCCAAAGGACTGGTACACAAAGTCATTGTTAATTGGAACTGCTGGGGACAGGTCATGAAGGACAAGCCACTTGAGCTAGGAAGTATAGACTCTGACAGGTGCAGAGGAGGGCCATGGGCACATACGGCAGCAGTCACAACCCAAGACAAGGTGCCGGCAGATGAATGAGCACACCTAGGACCATGAGGGAGCAAGGCTCGCCAAGCTCTAGAGCTGCAAGGAACCTTGGCAACCATCTACCACCCTCCCTCATGTCACAGGTGTGCCATCTAAGGTCCAGAGAGGTGCAATGGCTTGTAAAGACCACACAGCAGTGTCATCCTGGTCATGTTGAAAGAGGCCCCTGGTCTGCTTGACTGTTTAGTACGTGTTCTGTGAACATGTCCCCAGGAACCTGAAGTAGAGGTTCAGAAATGGGAAGTTGGGGACACAGGCAAGAAACAGCAAGTCTGAGAGGGGTTTTGGTTTGAGCAGAAAATACAGGTAGGAATAAATGAATCATGGGGATGAAATGTACAGCATGGGGAATATGGTTAAAAATATTGTAATATCTTTGTATGGTGACAGATGGTAACTAGACTTATCATAGTGATCATTTTGTAATGAATAGAAATATCAAATCACTATGTTGTAAACCTGGAACTAACATAATGTTGTAGATCAATTATACTTCAATAAAAATAATTAATCAATTAATTAAAATACATGTAGGAAACTGATGGGAAATGAAGTTGGAAAGATCGGGTGGGGTTTGGTTCTGAAAGGCCTTGAATACCATATCAATGTGTTTATGCCTTTTTTCCCATGAAGGTAACACAGAACTACCACATATATTGGAGCAGAGCTCAGATTCTAAACTCGCTATTTTTCATCCCCAGAAACAGACTGACATGTGAGGATAATTCAACTAGGAGCAAGGAAAGATCTTCCTGAGAATAAAAATAATCTCAGAATCCCAGGGAAGGAAAGAAGGTACCTAGATTTTTCATATATTCTCTCTGAAAAGAACAAATACTCTTTTATAATATCTTCCTTTTTAAACAATTACATACCTTCTTTTCTGTCTTTTCCTGATATAAAAGTAATGCATGCTTATTTATGAAATTTCAGTTGTATGAAGAACCAAAAATGATCCTATAATCTCCTCATCTAAAATCAATCATGGTTAATCTTTTGGTATATTTCCTTTAGAGGTTTTTTTTCCTGTGCATTTTTTACATAACTGATCCCATACCTTTATATAACTTTGTGACTTTTAATTTTACTTAATATAAAACCATAAATACCTTCCTGTGGTGTCTAAAATCCTCAAAACTATCATTTCAAAAGCTTGAAACCTATATACTTAACCATATCCTCAATGCTGGCCACTTACATTATTTCTTTTTTGTATCTAATGCTTCATCTTTGTGTATAAATTTTGTCCCTTTCAGGATGTTTTCTCAGAACAGAGTCATAAAAGTTAAATTCCTACATCAAATAGCATGGACATATTTTTAAGGTCATTCATTCATCTTGTTGAATTGATTTATAATTCTGGGGGTCTTTTTATATATATAGAATTGCTAGAGTTTTTAACTGAATGAAAGCAGTTTCTCCTTTTTAATGGCTCTTCTCTAATTACAAAAATACATCATATTTGAAGAAAAGAACAATCTCCATAAAATTAGACTGCTGGGGCAGGGCAGAGGGCAGCAGGGGGTTTTTACATGAAATTTAATGTCTACTCACCCTTGGGCATTTTTCGTATTGCTGCTTTCTCCTGTCTTCTGATTAGGGCTATATCCCTCTTCCCTTCCTCACAACCTACCTCACCCCTCTCCTCTCCCAGCCTCTCAGATTCTTGGATATGATCAGTTCTGTGATTTATCAAGGGAGACTCCATCTTGTATATCTTAGTAAAGAGGTCAAGTTCACACACAGAGGCTTCTGCACACTTGCCCAGGGCTTCAGGAAGTAAAGTTTTGCAAAAAAAAAAAAAAAAAAAGAAAAGAAAAGATTAGTGGCCTGTGTGTTTCTCATTATCTTCCCTTGGATGCAGTCGTTGGTTTTCGTTCCAAAGCCACTCGAGGCTTGTCATTGCTCCTCCCAGAGCAGGGAGACTTCTCTAGGGCTAATGGTAGGGAGAGAGATGAGTCACCAGCCTCTCGTATAGTCAGACCCCCTCCTCTCCATCCCTCCTGGCAGAGCTCTGCTTCAGACTCCCTCACTGCCCACCTGCTCTCTTGCTGGGCTCCCCACCTCCACCTCCTTCCTTCCCCTTCCAAACTTTCTCATATACCGCAGCAAGGTCTGGTCTTCCTGGAGCAGAAGTCATATCATGTTACAACTCTGCTCCAACATCTGCAGCAGTTCTTTGTTACCTACATGGGAAACAGGGCCCAACAGTTTGCGGTGGATCAATAAATGTTTAGCACGTGCTTGTTAATGAGTGAGCACTAAGCACCATGGGAGCTATACAATGAGCTCTATGTCTGGTTCTGGGAGCTGAAACAGACACGTGAAAAGTTAAATAACAAGGCTCCACCTCCCACCGACTTCCAGTTCTCCAGCCCTGCATATTTGACGTCTGGCTCTCACACTCAACTTGTTTCAAACGGAACTTACTCTCTTCTCCCGCAATCTACGTTTTCTATAGAATGGTCCCACTATCCAAGTTCTCAAGACAAGACAGATACAAGCCAGGAATATAGGGAGATATGGGGGTCAGGAGATTTTGGCCTTGTAGTGCCCATCAAAATCCAGTTATCTAGGACTTCCCTGGTGGTGCAGTGGCTAAGACTCCACGCTCCCAATACAGGGGGCCCGGGGTTCCATCCCTGGTCAGGGAACTAGATCCCACGTGCTGTGACGAAGATCCCGTGTGCCACAACTAAGACCCAGTGCAGCCAAACAAATATATATATTTTTTAATCCAGCTATCTACTTAATCACTTTCCTAGTAGTGAGGGCTTAGGAACACAGAAGGGTACAGAAATAAATAAGGCATTCCCCCCTTGCATAAGCAGATAATCTAGTGGAGGAGACATTGAGTTTGCAGGAGGGTGTCCCCTGTCCAATGTCAACTCATACACCCAAACCATGCCTCAGAAACCTAAGTCTCCAGGTCCTCCCCCATTCAATCATCTAGTTTAGGAAAAATGGACTAGGACATCCCCATGTATCCTCATGATTCTCTTGGACTGGTCTTCTACCAAATCCCTATCAATCCAGACATTAGAACAACCACAATACTGCAGACACTTTATATTTACAGAACACTCTTTCAAACATTCCAAACTCTTCACACAATATCTTGTTGTGATTTAACCCTCACAACAAAATCACGAGGTATGTTCTTATCATCTTCATTTTACAGATGAGAAAACCATGCTTTAGGGAAGTTATGTCACATAGCCAGTTCCTTTCTGTGCTACAGACATATGTTTAAATTCTAATGTGTGTCAGAAATTAAGGGTGAATAAATATTCACAAAGATCTCTGCCATCAGTGACTTTACAATCTCGGGAGAGAGACAGATACCTAAACGAATAATTTTGACGTAATATGGTGTGAGGACAGATTAGGCAGAAGTTGCACCAAATGTAGAGAGAAGACATCATCCAGCCCAACCCACAGATTCAGGGAGATTCAGGGAAATTAGGTGAGGAAGGAAGAAACATGTCAACTAAACTACAACTTGACTGAGTCATTGGCTCACAGATGGGGAAACTAGAATTTGAACTCAGGTTTGTCTGACTCTCCAATTCATGTTTTTCCCACCATCCTGTGACATGGTAGGTTTTCAATGGATATACTTGAGTAACAGAAGGAATGGATGAATGAATGAATACATCTTGCTTCCTCCAGTGGAGAGAATGGCTGAAATGTCAGCCCAGACAGTAACTTTGGCTTTAAAACTCCCACATTCTGACCGGAGGAGCTAATCAGCTAATGCACCTTAGGGAATTCCAGGAGGGCTCCCTGGCAACAAGGCAGATGGTTCTCAACATATGGGGCCCGAATTCACTCCTACAATCTCTCAGAATTGGTTGATAGATTCTAGAATTGAGGAGAGGACTCACCACTTTTGTCTACTCCACTGCCTCAAAAAACCTTTTTTAGTGTCCTGGGCTTTGCAGACAGAGGGAAAAGAAACTAAGTAAGACCAGAGTTCCTAGTGCTACAGCAAAGATTCCCACAGAATCCCACACTAAACCCCTCTGGTTCCAGATAACTCTGTGTAAGGAAAATGGATCCTAATTCTCCTACGCCTACCTCCTCTGAAATTTGGTTCTGGAAGGAGGAGAGCCAGGATCTCCAAGACTTGAAGATCAGAGCAATGTGCCCACATCCTCAAGTGTTTACATGGGGCTGCCCGTCTCCTCCCACAACCTCCTGTTCCACTGTGTTTGTGGAGCAGATGTCTCCGTGCCAGCAACCCCCCTTCAGTACTTCCTGCTTCTCGGCCCAAATCTCTGCCTTCTGTCTTTGTGTGCTTGGCATACACATGCAGCAAGCTTGGAGCTTGTGTGTGCCATCATTGCACAATTCAAAAACCCCAAATAAGAGACAGGTGGTAGGATTCTCCCAGGGAATTAAAAGAAGGACTCCAAGCCCACGCCGTCTTGAGTCTGGCTGCCCAGTGAGCAGCCTACGGGTGGGTTGGGCTAAGGCTACTGGTTCAGTAGTTAAAAGGCAGATTCTACCAAACCCATACAAGGCTGTCTTTATTCCTTGGTCCCAAACATTTCTACTCAGAATTTCCTCTTGGCTCTTTCCAATTCTTGAGGGAAGTCTAACTTATTTTGAACAATTAATGGAATCAGTTTGTGAAGGAGAGTCATATCAATAAAATCACAGTCATTTCTTTAAGAAGGGAGATATGAAATGGACCTTGGAAAGTCACAGACTCTTTGGCACCATTATTTGGATCAGTTTGGGGCTCAAGAGCCTTCATTGCCTGCTTGGGAATTAAGATTTAATGATTCAGCTACTCCACGATGGATTAAAATGAGCCTGCAAATTTTGCCACTGGGGCAAAAGATCACAGCTACTGTCCTTTCCTTTAAGGAAACAGGGTTCATCTCATATGCTGGGGGTGGGGGGGTCAGCAAACTTGTTTCTGTAAAGGCCCAGATAGCAAATATTTTAGGCTTTGTGGGCCATAAGAATTCTGTTGCAACTATTCAACTCAGTTGATGTAGCACAAAAGAATTCACAGACAGTATGTAAATAAATGAGCATAGCTGGGTTCTAATAAAATTTTATTTACAAAAACTAGCCTACTTGTTCTACCATTACCTAAATTATCCCTAAAAAAAATCAGAACCTACATTTAACATGATCTCCAGGTGATTTGTATACAGTACATCTGGAAACCAATGTGTCTCAAATACTAATCAAATTATATTGATAGATCCTGAGGCCTGAGGTTCTGTAGTTTCAACAAGCTCCCAGGTGATACTGATGCTGTCAGTGGATGATGTTTAATTAGCAAAGATCTATTTTGATGATTCTCTACAAAACCCAATACTGGGGGCTTCCCTGGTGGCGCAGTGGTTGAGAATCTGCCTGCTAATGCAGGGGACACGGGTTCGAGCCCTGGTCTGGGAGGATCCCACATGCCACGGAGCAACTAGGCCCGTGAGCCACAACTACTGAGCCTGCGCGTCTGGAGCCTGTGCTCTGCAACAAGAGAGGCCGCGAGAGTGAGAGGTCCGCGCACTGCGATGAAGAGTGGCCCCCGCTTGCCACAACTAGAGAAAGCCCTCGCACAGAAATGAAGACCCAACACAGCAAAAATAAATTAATAAACTCCTACCCCCAACATCTTAAAAAAATTTAAAAAAAACCCAATACTGGGTTAGAACATGGGAACTGGTGGGTACCAGCAGCCCACCACTACCCACCCAGTTTCTCTACCTCCAAACAGAATAATGTATGCATAAGACTATGCTAAAGGTTATGCCAAAGCAAAAATATCTGACAGAGACTGAGACCTTGACTAAGAGGGTCTCACAATCTTTTGAGGGGGGGACCTCATATAAATAAAAAAGTAATCAATACAAGAGGTTGTATGAATGTCTCTTGTAAGACAATACGACATCAGTGAAAAACCCTGACATATGCTATGAATGTCTAGCAGGAAGACCCTCAATCCCTCCCATCCATCATAAAGGGAGGAACCAGGGGCTCTGTGAGCCAGGAAGCAGGAATTTTGAGTAGATTCAGGGTCAGGAGGAAATTCAGTGAACATTTCCAGCCAGGAGCACAACACGATTCCTTCAGCCCACAATCTCTGAATAAAAGAGCTGATGTAATATGAGAAATTGTAAGGCATTGAATATTAAAACAATGGAAATAAGATTCTACCAGACTTAGGTAAACTCTGAGGGCAATAGTTTGTGGCTGACCCTTAAATCTACTCTTAAAAGCTACAAAGATCAAAGCAAAAACAAGAGACTGAGATTTTAGAAAACAGGCTCAAAGTGTTTCATGCATATGTATTTTTAGGCCTCCAGATACTTCCCCCGAAGGCTTATTATTACGACACCTTAAATCTGGTTCCGAACTGCACCCACACTCAGCAAGAGGGGCATGGGAAACGAGCATCTCCCAAAGCAATGTCATCCCCCCCTCCTAGAGCATGTACCACACAGATGCTCAATTCCGAGGATGGCATCCAGATGTCTCAGCCCAGCCAGCAGGCAGAGCTCTCCCCAGGCTGGCAGCCTCCCTCCTTCCAGCTTTATCTTCCACCCCTCCTCGACCCCAACACTCTGCTCCCAGGAGATTGCTATTTCCTCCTTCCCCTCCACCCACGTGCCCAATCCGATCCTTGTTTACTGGTCACTCTGCATCTTTGTTGCCTAGGTCCGCTCTGCCAAGAATGACTGACCCACACCTTTCTGAGTATCAAATCCCTGCCTGGCCTCCAAGGTTTGGCCCAAGCTCCACGCCCTCCATAGTCAAGGCATTTGTTCTCTGACCAGCCCAGCCACAAGTGCTCTCTCCTTCCTTCAGCCTTTCATCACCCTCTTGACACATCCTTACCTCCCTGGAGCATACTTCTCTTTTGTGCTCCTTCCCTCTCCTATTAGCCATGAGCAACTCAGGCTGGGTTCTCTCTCGTTTATATTTGAATCCCTTCAGGTCACTTCCAGAGTCCCTTACACATCACAGGTGCTCTGTATACAGCGTTATTATGTTAGTAAGTAAAAATACTATGCAAAGTCCTTGGATAACCATGAACAACAACAAAAATAGAGCATGTTGTCTAGCCCATTGGTTCTTTTTCAGATCACCATGGTCCGTTCTCAGTTTCTGCTTTTCAGAACATTTTCGGAGCCCTGTTCATCCAGAAACGTCCAAATCAACCTCTGGCACATCTAACCCCCAGTTCCCTGTGCCGGGTTTGCTTCCTCCATTTCTACTGGGCTCCCCCCATGTCCTGCGGTGGCACACCCACCATACCTGTGGCTCCCTGATTAGTTAGATGCTGACCCAGACCTTGCCTTCTCTAAAATGATCCTGGCACAGCCCAAACTCCAAAATCTCAGACGTTCGGGTTTATGCAGCATCACGATCACAGTGTCTCATTTGTCTCAACTGTAATCCATTCTGTGACAAGCAGACGCCTCCCAGGTTTTCTCCTGTCACGGCCCCAACTTCCCCCCACCCCCATGGCCTCCCCCCTCCAACACCCCCCCCATGCTGTCTTCATGCCCTAGCACACATGTCCCCCAGGACGCATGAAACCAGAACCTTCCATCAGAGTGGCTCTTGAGAAACAGACCACTTGCAAAGGGAAAACAGTTGGAAACACAAGATTTTCCTTTAAAGGAGAAAGTAACGTTGGCAGCGGTGCTCTTCTCAGCTGCCCTCCAGCAGTGTTGAAAGAGCCATTTTGGGAGACAGAGGGAAAGGAAGGAAGTGTGAGTGACAAACGGAGAGCAGAAAAGAGTGAAAGAGAGGGAGACAAAAGAGAAAAGAAGAGGGAAGACAGATAAGGATGGGGGTGGGGGGCACAAACCGGAAGAAGGTGGGTAGCAGAGCAAGAGAATGAGGGTCAAAAACAAAAGGAGGAGAAGGGAGCAGAGGGGGAGGTGGAAACGGCAGTGGAGGAGGGGAGGAAAGGGCTGAGGAGGACGGGCCTGCACCGCTGCGTCTCATGAACACGGGCCACCAGTTCTGCGGCAACCCTGCCGCTCTCCCCCAGGAGCTGTGTCATCCACCAGGGGACAGGCTCTCCGCTGGCTTATTAGAAACACTCAGCGCTCTGAAGTGTATGTCAGAGTCCCCTGGGCCCAAAACAGACAACTGAATAGAATTCAGGGAGTCTGTCCCCAAAGGCTCTTGTTAACCTTCTGCACTCAGCCTTCATTAGAGATGCAAGATCTTTGAAAAGTCGGTGAGCATACATACAGACGAAGCCTCATGTTCCAGAGTTTCTGTTAATAACGTCCCCTTTCCCTCACAAGTGTTCTGGTTTAAATGCTAAATTACTTGCTTTTCCTATTAATAAGAGACACAGGAAGCTGAAACTTATTAAGTCTCTAAACAGGCTGAAATACTTAGTTTCATCATTCTCAGAAAAGGAGGAAGCCTACACTGGTGACCAGAAGAGACCAGAAGAAACCAGGACTCCTTCCTGGGGGAGCCAAAGTACTTGAGATAATTCTAGTCATAATACTGTGATGGTAAGGGTGGGGAAGGCACCCAGATTAGGCTTCTCAAGCCAAGGCTATTTATAGCACACGCCTTGGATATTGAAATAATAATTTCTAGGGCTTCCCTGGTGGCGCAGTGGTTGAGAGTCTGCCTGCCAATGCAGGGGACGCGAGTTCGGGCCCTGGTCTGGGAGGATCCCACATGCCACGGAGCAACAGGGCCCGTGAGCCACAACTACTGAGCCTGCGCTCTAGAGCCCACGAGCCACAACTACTGAGCCTGCACATCTGGAGCCTGTGCTCTGCAACAAGAGAGGTCGCGATAGTGAGAGGCCCGTGCACCATGATGAAGAGTGGCTCCTGCTCGCCGCAACTAGAGAAAGCCCTCGCACAGAAACGAAGACCCAACACAGCCATAAATAAATAAATAAATAAATAAATAAATAAATTTAAATCATATGGGCTTCTAAGAAGACCTCTGCTTAAAAATAATAATAATAATTTCTAGAACTAGTCATTTAAGGTTGAGTGGCAGGGGAAGGAAAGACCACAATGATAGGTAACTTTACCCTTCTGAAAGGTAAAGCAGAATGAGTCACAGATAAATAATGTTTGAGGAGTCAAATGGAATAGAGAAACTCTGCAGTAACCCACAGTAACCTCTGGTTAGTGGTTAAGTGTAGCTATGGATTATTCATTCTGAAATGTACACCATGAAGATTCAAGTTAAGACTGCTTAGCTCTCCAGTATCAAGAGTCTATTGGAAGGAAGGAAGGAAGGGAGGGAGGGAGGGAGGGAGGAAATTAGTTTCAAGGCAATCTATGGGAATAAAGGGACCCAAGATATTTTATCACCACAAGGAAGCTAAGGAGTAATGTGGAGGGAGGGTGGGTAGGATGACCTAGATAATAAACAGAAAGGAGTATATAATCCCAGGAGCATTTGATAGTGAGAAGAAATCTCCTGGGGAATGTGAGGAAATACTACTTTACCCTCCCGTCCTCATCCTTCATCCCAAAGATGGTCCACATTATTTACTCAATTGCACATTCATTTAACAAGTATTACAGAAGCTGTGAGTGATGTAAGTCTAAATCAAGGCACTGAGTCCTCAATGAGCATCTTCCACATGCCAGACCCTATGCTATATGCTAGGGATGCAGGCATGAAGGAGATATGGTTTCTGCCTTCAATAAGCTCCAGACTGAGAAGGTCTCAGACACACGAAATTACTACAGTTCTAGTTTTGTTGATGGGATTTGAGTCTCCTAAAGAATGAACTGAGAAGTCCCATTCAGACCAAAATTCACCTACAGCAGACCACCTAGACCTGTGCAAATGCTTTTGGCTTCCTCATGAAAGCTCTGCAGTGTATCATGCTTCTCTTTCTGCCTTGGGTCCCGGAGCTAAGTAGTACACTTAACTGCAATAAGCATCCCTGGGCTAGGTTTTCTTGTACATTTAACTCTCCCAAAACTTATTTCAGGGCTCTGGTTCTCTTACCCTGATTTTAGTAGTTCTGTTAAGTATTAATTTTCTCTAAACCACCTCAAATTATTGCTGGAAGAGGGCAATTTATTTAAAAATTTATAAATATTTTCTATTAGAAGAGGCCCAGATTGATCCAGGAACTCCAGAGATTCCAGTGGGTCTTATAGGGACAGGGAAGGCCTAGAGATCCTGGGTCACTCAGAGCTAGGGACACAGGACACCCCAGGATGGGCCTCTACTCTGGGCTGGCTACAACTGGATCAATGAAGTACAAAGAGGAAACAGACATTCAATATCAGGTTCCCTGTACAATCAAATCCATGATCTTTTCATTTGATATCAGCTCTGGGACAGAACCCGAGGCTCACCTTTCCCCATGACACCTACCAGGGTAAGTGAGGGGCTCAAGGGGAGCCACACTGTCACCCCCAATCTCCTGTGGTGACCCAGCTTCAGTGACTGCCCTACTTACATCAATGGGTGCAGAACATCCTCTGAGGGGCAGGATCCTCAGGAACAGCTGGCCTCTGCTTCGCTTCAATTATTGTAGCTGCTTTGCTTCAAGTCTCAGCACTTTCTAGAGCATTGAACCCCCGACTAGTTGTAGATCTCCCTTTACAGAAGGGGAAAAAACAGAAAGCAATATTTTATTACAAACTTTTTCTTCATTCACGTTTTCTTTCCTGTTTGACATTTCTGCCCACCACTATGAAACAGAAGCCTCCCAAGGACCCCTGGCACTGAAGGAATTTGAAAAATCCTCAAAGAGTTTTTGCTTATGGGGGTTATGCTATTGATATTTATCAATTTAGAAATTAAAAACTGAGAATTAAAAACTGAATTTTTAATTTATTACTTATTAATTCATTAAAATAATAATTCCATGTTAACACAAATAAGAATTTTTAATAAAAAATTTTCATAAAACATTTAGTGAGAAGAGTGACATTGTTTTACATTTTTAAAAATCTCTTTGATATCTGGCTTAATCAAACAGATTCTATCTGCTTCTGGATTCAATTTGTTGCAATAATAGCACAAGTCATTTAACCTCTGGAAAATTCCACCATACACTTGTGGGAGAATGAGAGTGAAAAAAGCAAAAACATCCTAGTGTTATTATGAAAATAGTTTTTATCCTGTGGACCCCCTGAAAGGATCTCAAGAACTCGTAGGGATCCCCCAAGCACACAGGAACCAGTGTTCCATACGGTCAAAAGAAGTCACACTTCCACCTCAGACTATCAGTACCCTTCCTCAGATGCAGCGAGTTATCAGTTACCTGAGTAGTCTTCTAGAACTATCCTAAACATATGTAAAAATATATGGATGGACAGGATTTTTTTAATTAAAAAAAATCAAGTATTAGCATCCCATATATTTCACCTTGAGTTTTCTGTTATACATGTTGGGGCAGTTGCATTTTAGCATATGTAGTTACATCATTCCTTTTCACAGATCTATAGTATTCCACTCAATTGACACAATGATATATAACTCTACATAGTGCCACAGGGTCCAGGTGGGCTGCTGAACGACTACCATAAGTTGCCAATTTCTTCAGTGAAGGATTTAGAACTTAATGCAAATAAAGTGGCCCTATGGAGTAAGAACGGATGTCACATATATTAGTACAGCCTTCCTCTGACTTCTAGTTCCCTAACAAGGCATGCAGCTGAAGTCTTCAAAATTTGAGAAAATATCCCAACTTTGGCAATACTACTGTCCTTTTATACTTGGGGCTTACCCCAGTGGTCCAGAAAAACTTGTACTAATATCTCTGTGCCTGTTTGTACCGGAATGTTTATAAACATCAACCTCTTTTGAAACATACTATCATCAGTGCCACATCATCATGGGGGAAGAAAGCAGGATCAGGGTCCAAGGTTCCCCAAACAGTATTTCTGAAAATTATTTCCCTGTGGTACTAAGGTCACAAAGGTTAAGCCTGTTAGATCACAATCTCCCTGACATAGAAAACCTGTCACCTAAAGGAAACCCTCACCTCATATGGCTAATTTGGTCTAATTACATTGCAGGCTTCAAATGCTAAAATGTATGCAGACTACCTGTGTTCATTTCCTCACTCTGAGATTCACTAGTTGTATAATCTTGGGAGTTACTTAGCTTCTACTTACTTGTAAAATGGAGATAATGATAACTATCTCACATAGCTATAAAGAAGAATAATTGTAATTCTCTATTAAATGTGTCTGCCACATAGTACGTGCTCAGTGCTCAGTAACTGCTAGCCCTCTCCCTTTATTGTTCTATGAGCAGAAATAATGTGTGAGACTGATCTTTTGTCCTGGACTGAGCTGGCTTTTCAGGGAACCCCAATAATCTAGTCTTTTAGGAAGTCTGGAGCTATAAGAGACTGGGACAAGAGAAGATGATGGAGATTTTTTTTTCCTCTTGTGAGATGTTTGTCATCTGTCTGATTCAAAATGAGAGACACAGGTCTGCTTTCCTCCTCACTAGGCCAGGAAAACTGGCACCAACATTTCCGGCATTTCTGTTTCAACTTTCCCATCTGTCTCTGAACTTATATAGGCCAGTGTGGTTTGCACTTTTAGGCCCACAGAATCTACAGAAAATCTGTCAGGTTTGGGGGAGCCCCTCAGGTGAGGATGAGCAGAGATTTACTTCTGAACAATTCCCAGGAGTAGAACCAGCACTTACAATAATTACAGACAGATATATTATGACCTCCATTTACAGATGAGGAAACTAAGGTCTGGAGACATTAGGTAAATTCCCCAAGGTAACACAGCTAACAAGGGCAGGGTGGGAACTCAAAACCAGGTTTGTCCTACTCCAAAGTTCAAATTTTTAACCACATCATCATATGATGCTCCAACTAGAAAGGAAACCAGCCCTGTCATGACATAGCAAGGCCAGCAGCGTCACAGAAATGGTCTCACAAGAGAGGGAAATTATCCTTAACTGTAAGTTAAGGATTTACTAACCCAATAGTGTAAAAAATCAAAATCATAATTCTTCAGAAAATCATACCTCAACTAGATGCAAAGTAGAATTGAAGGACACCAAAACCAATATTTTATTAGTTTTGGATTTGTAGATTATCTTATTTTATTTGCATTTGATTAGATCAATTATTAAGATTAATAGATTGTTTCAATTTATAGATTATCATTTTTAAAAATAGATTAATAATTTAATATTAATTTAGCCAATAATATTTCTAGCTCCTAGTGTACATCAAGTACTATAAGTGTTAAAGATGAAGAAAACATGTTCCTTGGCCTTGAAGAAGAAGATATAGTGGATATTATAAGATATAATAGATATAACTACTATATATATATATATTATATATATATATACATAATATATATATTTGGATTGGTGAGATAATAAGATAGAAAAGAATAAGATACTAAAAGAAGGAGAAATCAAGCCAGTGGAGTGTTCAGGGAAGACTTGAAGGAGGGTGAAGGCATCACTTAAGCTGACTGTTGAAATATAACTAGGATTTTATCAGAAAAAGTAAAAATAAAAGTCTAAGAAAAGGGAATAATTTGAATAGGCAAGTTATGGAATGAGGATATCAATAAATAGTGGCTGGAGGACAGGAACAGCTCAGTAACTGAAGCTAGAGCTGGAAGATGGTTGAGGCTATGGATGCTGGCAAGAGGTGAGCACAGGCGACTCAGGAAAAGCTTTGGAAGAGGAATGGCGGGGTGAGGGAGGCTCTATAAGGCTTAACCTGGCATGTGGGATGCTTTAGAGGAGAGAGAGGGGCAGAGTGACCAATAGGAACCTGACCTAGAACAATGACATCAGGAAGGGAAAAGAAATAACATGGAGGTATGATAATAATCAGGTGGAGACGACTGGATCGCTCAGCGACTAGCTACCTCAGGGAAGAAGGAAGGAGTCAAGGAAGCCTGCGTTTCCAGCCTGCAAGTGACCAGGAGCACTTCACTATGTATTAACAAAACCCGGGAAAACTGGAAGAGGAATTGATTCACAAAGGATGATTGTGAGTTTGGTGTTGAACATAAAGAATTTGGTTTCCTCTCAAAGGAAACAGATTAATACATCAAACAGAGGAGTAGAAATCTGAGTCTGGCCTTCAAGAGAGAGTTTGGTTCCATCAACAGATGAATGGATAAAGAATACACACACACACACACACACACACACACACACACACACACACAAAATGGAATACTACTCGGCCATAAAAAGGAGAGAGTTTGGTGTTATGGATTCATATCTGAACGTCAAGTCCATAAAAGCAATAATTAAAGTCTGAGAAGATGAGATGATCTGGGAAGAAGGAAAAGAAGAAAACTAAAGACAGAACCCTGGGGCCTATCTGCACTGACTGGTGGAAGAACGTCTCTGCTTCCCCTACTACCTTCTGGGTGAGACTCAAGACAACTTAAAAACAGTTCCTCCTCACAAAACATCAGCACTCCCTGATCTAACCCAGCTCCCTTAGTTCACAGATAAAGAAGACTCAGGCCCAGACAGTTAACTGATTTATCCAAGGCCTCACAGCTGCCTATCAGCAAAACTGAGACTAGATGAATGAAATGACTGTTGGGAATTAGTCTTGCCTTAGCAATTGGATATGTGCATGTGCACCGTACGACATGCTTGGATTCAGAGAAGCCTGAGAGCAAACCAGAAGCTTCATTTATCTCTGCTCCATCAGTCCAGCAATGTGACCCTGCCCAACCATATAATCAGCTCAGGGGTTCAAACCACATCTTACTCATCTTGTTGTCACTGTCCCTCTGCCCTCCCTTTCCTTACCACTGTCTCCGCCACCGGCGTTATTACAGAGTAGAAAAATCAGATTATTTTCCTCTTCTGAATATGCACATGACCACAGACTTTCGGAGTTGAAAGAACTTAAGAATTCATCTAGTATTAGTATAGCCCCTGTGCAAACAGACCCAGAGAAGTTCAAGGACCAGATGACCAGTTAGCAGTAGACCCCAGACTAAAATTCCAAACTTTTTTTCTTTCCATTACACTACCAACCTTTAGTACAAGAGACTTTTTTTTTTTTTTTGGTGGTACGCGGGCCTCTGACTGTTGTGGCCTCTCCCGTTGCGGAGCACAGGCTCCAGATGCGCAGGCCCAGTGGCCATGGCTCACGGGCCCAGCCGCTCCGCGGAATGTGGGATCTTCCCAGACCGGGGCACGAACCCGTGTCCCCTGCCTCGGCAGGCGGACTCTCAACCACTGTGCCACCAGGGAAGCCCCAAGAGACTTATTTTTAAGACAATGTTTCTTGTCTTTAATTTCTTGAAATTATGCTATGTAGCCCTCTCCCCTCAATATGCTTCTTTAAAAAAAACGAGCTCCATGGTCCAAAAAGTTTGTGGAGTGCTATAAGCTATACCTCTCTTGGACGGTCAAAATGCTTATTACCATATTAAAGACCTTGGGAAGTCCTTGCAGTAAAGAAACGTGCTCAGTTCTCTAAGAATACTTCCCAAACTTATTTGGCCACAGAACTCTGGCCCTGGCCCCACCCCTATGGTTCTCTATTTAAAAACCCACTGGTTTCCAAGGAGTGTACTTTGGGAAGCACCACCTTTGCCCAGTTAGAAAGATTTCCTTTGTTAGGTCCCAAGAAGAAGTGCCAATACTGAGAGGTCCTCCCTGTGTGAACTGGGTGGGGTAGCAATGAGAGACAGAGAAGGAGAGAGAAACAACAAAGAGCCCCAGTCTCATCCAGAGCCATCTGCCATGCCAACATCAAAGGGCGAAACAGCTACTTGAGAAGTTTTGACTCAGGATCCTGGTTATAAGCTTAAGGCAGTTGAAGTTGAAGTCATCTCCAACCTAGACTTCTTGTGGGAAAATGGGTTTCCAGGTTCTCAAACACTCCACATCAGCTAGCGTGCGAGTTTCACCCTGCCTCTAGTCCCACCATTAGTAGCAATACTCTCTCATCAGTGTCCTTCAAGTTACATCCACAGTGGCTCTAGCTTGTCCTTGCTCCTTCCACCACCCTGGTCGAAACCCTGTCACTTCACATCTGGAGGACTGACAGCAGCCTTTGGATGAGTCTCCCCGACTTAACTCCTTCTCCCCTGCAATTTCCCTGACATGCTGCCGTCACATTAATCTTCTTAAAACAACACTGCACCTGCTTTAAGATAAAGGAAAATGTTCAAAACTCCATGACATCCACAGTTCTCCTTAATGTAATAAAACACATCTATACAAGGCTATTTCTCCATGCTCTCCAGTGCAAATTTCCACCACCCCAGGCTCACATCCTCACTGTTGAGAGCCGGCCGGTCATAAGCAGTCTGACTACCAAGCCTCTGTTCTTCCTGCTCTTTGCTTCCTGCCTATCTAATTCCATCCAATTCTTACTCCACTTCCAGCATCCAGCTCAAGTCCCCTGACAATACAACCCCTTCCCTGCACTCTTGTGCTTGCAGACACTGAGCAACTAGACCCACATTTCCTTTACCATTTCCTGAATTTTCTAACTGATAACAAACTCAGGAAACAACTGTGCCTTATGACAGTCAAGGCACTTAGTAAATGCTCAAAAAACAAAACAAAACAAAACAAACCTTTTGCTGCATAAAGGAATAAATCCTTTACTGACCTCAGAACAAAGAGTTAAGCAGAAAATTTCATGCCTACAAAACACTAGGAAAACTAACCCCTTTCTGGACCTCAAAGGCATTTATACCTTCTTAGTTCAATTGATCTTAGTTTTAGCAAAGGGGAAGAAGATTGATTCTACCCCATCCTGGGGCAGCTGGCGAGTTTTCATTCTTTTTTTACAGACAGAGCTGTGCTTTCTTGCTCCTTCTCATAGGTCCCCTGTAGTGCTTGGCCTCCAGGAGAGAGAGCCTAGACTGAGTACATTAAGTGATATTTAAACATGTATCTCTAAATTCTCCACGGGTTTAGCCAAAAGAATGTTCTTTCCAAGAACGTATCCTCCACTGACAATTGTTCCTTCCTTCATTCATTCTTTGTATTATTTGACAAACATTTACTGAGTGAATCCTTGAGCTACAAGGGTGGATAAAAAACAATCATGGTCCTCAAGGTACCCACAGTCAAATGCAGTTTTACTCTAAATGCAGGCAGAGGAACACCTGCAACAGAATCACCCAAGGGAGGTTGTTAAAAAAAACACAGGCTCTCTGGTGCACAGAAAATTTCTAATTTAACCAAGTCTGAGGTGGAGCCTGGGATCTGCATTTTTAAAAAGAACTCCAGGTGATTCTGATGTATACTGAAGTTTGAGACTCACTGGTTCCACGGAAGGACAGGCATATAAGGAGAAGATTGTAAAACAGTGGCGCCTACTTGCAAAAAAAGAGATATCCACAAGGTATGACACAGGCTCAAGGAGAGTAACGAAGTAGTGGTAAAGAGTTAGGTGTTGCAGTGAGAAAGACCTAGGTTCAAATTCTTTTTCTGCTACTTATTCACTATGCGAGTGATCCTCTCTTAGTGTCATGTGTTCTCATATATAACATAAGAAAAATACTCACTTCACACAATTATTATAACGTTGCAATGAGATCAAGTATATAAAGTGCTTAACATAAATCTTGGTACACAATAAGCACTCATCACTACGTTGTCATGATAGTTTTTTATATATATATAAATTTACAAATGGATGTTTTTTTCTTTTTCTTTTTTTTTTTTTTTTTTTTCCTTTGGCTTGCAGGATCTTAGTTCCCTTGACCAGGGATTGAACCCCGGCCCCAGCAGTGAAAGCTCTGAGTCCTAACCACTGAACCACCAGGGAATTCCCTAGACATTTTTGATTATTAATGAAATTTAAAGAAACAAGGGCAGATCAGAAAGGTTTTCCTGAAAAAAATAGTAGCTTGAATTTAGTTTTAAAACAGAGTATCTCCAAGTGTAAATGCATTCTTTCAGTCCTCAACATTTCTAGAATTTTTAAAAGTTTATAACTTTGATTCTATAATTTGGAACTTTTCATACTAATGGTAACCAAGCACTGCCATGAGATTTCAGGGCCTGCCTTTTCTTTGTGTTTACAATTGTCCAAATGCCAAATGAAAGCCAGAGCAAGTCAAAGGTAGAAACAGAGGAAACGGCTGTGGGAGAGTTGAGTCATCGGGTGGTACGGGGCAGTTTAATCCACTCAGCCATTGTGGTCAGTGCTGTGTTCATGCAGCAAGCAGCTGTGTAATGCAGACTCTGACTCTATATACCAAAGCCTATCAGTTTATAGGCAGAAACCTATAAGGCATAAACACACAAAGCACAGTGGTTCTGTCACTAATTCTATTAGTAATTAGATTAGATACCCATTTTGTAGCAACTTCATTATCACCCCCATGCTAACCTTATCTTCAAGTGAATAGACAATTTAACAAATTATCTAATGATACCAAGTTAAAACTAACATTTGACTGTTGCCTACCAGCAGAGCTTTGGTTAAGTATGAGGTCTGATTCGCACTCCCCCAACGCATAAACCCTTAAGGCTATTAAAAACTATCTGTTTAACTCACTCCAATAGGCATTTTCTGCATGAGTATTAATTACTTAAACAACAGACCCAAATTAAATATAGACCAGGCCCTGGGACCACATGTGTCCACTCTATCTTTAACCTCCACACTAGTGGTTAGTTTCAACAAACCAAATCATCTCACGCATTAAAATAATGTTTTGTTATTTTGTTGAGTTTATAACTATATTTGATTTCACTTATAAATCTGCTTTGGCTTTATAGTTGCAGAAGAACTAAAGCATAAGAGATGTGATATTGTGATTTATAAGAAATATATAGTGTAACTGATTCACTTTGTTATAAAGCGGAAACTAACACACCATTGTAAAGCAATTATACTCCAATAAAGATGTTAAAAAAAAAAAGAAATATATATCTGGTCATTCAGAGGACCAAAATATATTTCTCATATATATTTGGTCTTCATCCACAGATGCAGGCTCACAGAGCTCCCAAAACCCTTGGAATTTCCTAAGTGACAAGAGCCATAAAGGCCTTTTGTTAGGTTAATGAGGTGATTCTAGGACCCCACCTAAGGATGGGAGCTGGTTGCCAGGGAAACCAACCTTGTGATTAGAGAGTTGGAACTTTCAGTCCCACTCCACTGAGCTCCAGGGAGAAGAGGGGCTGGAGGTTGAATCAATCGACAAGGGCCAATGATTTAATCAGTCATGCCTGTGTAATGAGGCCTCCATAAAAACTCAAAAGGACAGGGTTCAGAGAGATTCCAAGTTGAAGAATACATGGAGATTTGGGGAGAATGGTGCCTAGTAAGGGCATAAAAGCTCCTCTCCCTTTCCCCATACCTTGCCCTATGCATCTCATCATCTGGCTGTCCCTGAGTTAAACCTTTCATCTAGCAAATAAAATGTTTCTCTGAGTTCTGTGAGCCGCTCTAGCAAATTAATCAAACCCAAGGGGGGGGCCTTGGGAGCCTCTGATTTGTAGCCAGTCAATCAGAAGCACAGGTAGCAGCCTGAGCCTGCAAATGGCCTCTGAACTGAGGTGTAGTAAAGGGGTGGGGGCAGTCTTGTAGGACTGAACCCTTAACCTGTGGAATCTGATGCTATCTCTGGGTAGTGTTAAAATTCATTTGAATTGTAGGATACCCAGGTGGTGTCCAGAGAACTGTTCAGTGTTGTGTGGGAACACCCACACACACACACACACAACACGCACGTGGAAATTGGGTCCAGGAACCTCATTTAAGTATATAACTAGCTTTATGTTTGTACATGTTTTAATAGTGTCCAAACAATCCATCATCCTAAGGAGCTGAAAAAAATTTCCCTATAAAATTGGTCCATATATTGTTCAGGTTTGAGTAATACCAAATTAGATAATCCTAAGGGAAGTGTTTTAGAGCGCTGAGTCTAGTCTGTCTCTCTTGAAAAAGCCTGTCCTGCCTTTTCACCAAAGGAAGCAGTAGAGAACCTGCTCATTTAGAAACCCATGACTAAAACCATTGCTACAAGATGTCAGTTTCCTACAGCCTCAGCAGCTGTCTATCTTCCCAGTGGACCGTACATCAGCAGCAGCAAAGCTACTATGTTGGGGAGAGAGGGGGTGGGGAAGATAGTACTTCTTTGAATGTGGAACACCATTTACCTTACACTTGAAGCCATTTACTTGGCCTTAAGAAGTGTGGCTAGTGATGGGGGGAGATTATTGAGCTGTGATGAAAGGAAATGACATGGGCCTAAATATCCCAATGCTTTGTCACCACTCTCACCTAACCTTCCTTTAGTCACAAGAAAGTATTTTAACACCCCATGATCAGTGGGGTGGATATTTTTCCCCAGTACCTATTACTGAATCATGCAGTGGTAACCATAATAACATCCTTATGGTAAGGATGGACTTGAACGTATTTTTGAAGAGCATCATAGTACTTTTCCCAATAACTCTGAGGATTGGTGACTGAGTACATTTAGGAACAAGTCGTGGATGACAATAGCATCTGTTCCTACAAAGGGCTGGATTCAGACCTTTAGAGGCTCCAAGCACTGAAAATATTATAGCAACCTCCCCATTCCACCTCACCAAGTACTTTGTTATAAAAAAATAATGCTAAATGTAGCATTAACTATAAGAATATTCAGTAAAGTTCCTATTTTTTTCATTATGACTGTTTCAATAACTTTTTTGGAACACCCAATTTCAATTTATTTCCAAAAGAAATTGGAGGTGTCCCTGCTAGTGCCTTAAACACCTTCATGTAAAGCAACATTGTAAGTGAATTCAGGGTCCTTACTTGCATCATTTCACTTGAAACCAAGGCTCATTTGTTGCATCCAGTCTGCTGATAACAGATATGCAGCCATTTTTTATGTGTCACACTCTTTTCTTCCTATTTAACTGCCCAAGAACTTCTTCACCAGACTTCTCTTTGCCCTAACCTACCCAACTCAAATAAGGACTTAGATCTAAATATTGGAAATTCATTTCAATATCCATATTACTTAGTAAATTAGGGCTGGAAATTGGAACTTCTGCCCTATTTAAAGCAATGCTCCTTTTTTTTCTTCCAGATTACTTATGCCCAAGGCAAGAAGGTACTTGTTGTAGGATCATCAGGAAATGCAGAGTCACTGAAGTTTACATACATATATGGGATAACATTAGACAGCCTGAGGTCTTTGACAGAATATGTTTTGTAAATGTTGGCAATACTTGATCAGTTGGAAAATGAAAATGAGGAGCACCCACCCGGGAGCCTAGAAGTGGAACTCCCTACAGCTGAGCAAAAGGCACGGTACAGCCCCCTTTTTATAGAGGGTGTGGGGTGCCTGTGGATCTAGGAGAGGGCAAGAAGTTAGCACCCTAAGTCATGAAAATGAAAGATGTATGTAAACATCACAGTTGTGAAGGAGAGATAATGGGAAGAGCTTCAATCAACTTTTACCCTGCAAAGGCCAAGTCCGTCACCAAAAATACAGCAAAAGGATTAGAAAGTAACTTTTCACACTCCCTCCAGGGATCCACATAAGTCTAGAATTTACATCCTAGCTTGACACCCCTTTGCTAATGAATGACTGAACAAAAGGCTTAGAAAAATCTTCACCTCCAAACATGATATTAAGTAGCAGTTAATTTACTCTTTACATGACATTAAATGATCAAATGAGAATATTTTTTTAATGAAAGTGGTCTCAGGGAAGAGTGATCACTCAGTGTGAGAGGGAAGAGTGAAAGGTAAGCACTTCTATTATAAGAGGTCTGGGCACACCTATAAGGAAAGAAGCATGATGAGGAGAAAGACACCAGCTCTGCCCATGGTCAAACCAGGAAAAACCAAATCTTCATCTGTATCCTAAAACCTAGAATGACAATCATCAGCCTCTGGGAATAACCATTTTCTATTTATTACTTAAAGAAAAATAGGCCTGTGTGCATTTTATACCCAGCACACACCAAGTATTCATATGTGAGCTTATCTATTCCTCCACATTTGTACTCATGAAGACATTACTGCCTTCAATTTTCACAACTAAAAACAGCACGATCTGAGCCCAGTGCTTCTGATAGCAAACTTAGTGCTTACACCACTTCTCCATGACCTGGCTCTCTTGAGAGTCCAATCTTACAGAATAACCAAGTAATAGAAAATTTTTGAGCCCCGTTAAATCCACAAAAAGGATAGTATGTGAGGCTTCAATTACTCCCCTCTAAGAATTTTTCTAGCAACAAGTAAGCACTATGCGAGGCATGTAATAAGTCTTTAACATACTATATCTTGAGAACTCAGTAAATATTTATGGGTTATGTTCTAAGATGAGTTATAGAGATCACCTAAGACATGACCTTTACTAGGCTAAGTGATACTGACCAAAAGAACTAGGGCTTCCAAGAAGTAAGATCTGAGTTGGCCAGAGAGTCGGAAATCTAAGCTAACCTTTAAGGAACGGTGGTATTTGGCTAACATGAGAGGAGAGAGGAGAATACTTACAGTAAATGGGTGGGGGGTGGGGGGGAGTGAAAACTGAAGTGGAGACGAATGATTCAACTTAACTGTGAAAGTGAATATGGGGGTATGGGTGCTGGTATAGGCAGTGATTAGCATAACTGAACTGAAAAATATAGAAATTTTATATTGCCCTTTACAGATGAGAAAATTGAAGTGCAATTAGGTTAAAAAATATAGTTGCACAAAGTTCAACTGCTAGTAGGTGGCAAAGTTAAAATTTAAATCTCACCCTGTTAACTCCTGGCCCATCACTCTTTCCACCATACCATGATTTTAAGTGAGAATGTTTGTATGTTGCATTAGTTAAAACAATTTCAATGAATATTCTTTCAAGTGATAAGGTATTCTAATTTGAATGATGTGACAAAGAGATTTCCCAAATATCTGCAATTAACCTGTTGAATTAGTCTTTCTCGATAATTTTAACTTTCTGCTTCCATTAGATTTATTAAATAAAATGATATTATTAAAGTTTAGGATAAACTGGCAATACGTAACTGAAAAACAAAATTAATAATTATGACTCTATTATATAACTATATTACAAGGTCTGACATCAAATAAGAAAGAAATAGCCAGGAAAAAATCAGAGTTTAGGGAATTTGGGATTTGGGACTTTTTTTAGAGCACTTTTCAGTTCACAGAAAAATTGAGCAGAAAGTAGAGAGTTCACATATATCTCCAAACGTACACTCACAACCTCCCCCAATATCAACATCCCTCACCACAGTGGTACATGTGTTACAATTGATGAACTGACACTGACACATTATTATCACCCAACATCCATAGTTTACATGAGGGTTCACTCTTGGTATTATACATTCTATGGATTTGGAAAATTTTATGACAGGTATCCACCACCAACAGAATAGTTTCATTGCCCTAAAAATCCGCTGTGCTCTGCCTATTCATCCCTGCCTCCCCTGTAACCTCTTGCAATCACTAATCTTTTTACTGTCTCCATAGTTTTGCCTTTTCCAGAATGTCATATAGTTGGAATCATATAGTATGTAGCCTTTACAGATTGGCTTCTTTCACTTAGCAATGTGCATTTAAGGTTCCTTCTTGTCTTTTCATGACTTGATAGCTAATTTATTTTTAGTGCTAAATAATACTCCATTGTCTGGATGTACCACAGTTTATTTATCCATTCACCTACTGAAGGACATCTTCGTTGCTTCCAGATCTTGAAGTTATGAGTAAAACTGCTGTAAACATCTGTATGTAGGTTTCTGTGTGAATGTAAGTTGTCAATTTGTTTGGGTAAATACCAAGAAGCACGATTTCTTGATAATGCATAAGAATATGTTGAGTTCTATAAAAAACTGCCAAACTATCTTTCAAAGTGGCTGTATAATTTTGCATCTCCACCAGCAATGAATGAGAGTTATTATTGCTCTATATCAGCACCAGCATTTGGTATAGTCAGTGTTCTGGATTTTGACCATTCTAACAGGTAGGTAGTAGTAATTCATTGTTGTTTTAATTTGAAATTCCCAAATGACATATAATGTTGAACATTGTTTCATGTTTACTTGCCACCTGTATATCTTCTTTGGTGAGCTGTCTGTTCAGATCTTTTGCCCAGTTTTTAATCAAGTTATTCATTTTCTTACTGTTGAATTTTAAGAGTTCCTTATATATTTTGGGTGACCGTTCTCTATCGGATGTGTCTTTTGCAAATATTTTCTCCCAGTCTATGGCTTGTAGTCTCATTGTCTTGATACTAGTTTTCACAAAGCAAATATTTTTAATTTTAATGTAGTCCACTTTATCAATTTTTTCTTTCAAGGATTGTGCGTTTGGTGTCAAAAAGTCATCACCATACCCAAGGCCACCTAGGCTTTCTCCTATGTTATCTTCTAGGAGTTTCCTGATTTTGCATTTTACATTTAGGCCCATGATCTATTTTGAGGTCATTCTTGTGAAGGATGTAAGGTCTGAGTCTAGATTTGTTTTTTTTTGCATGTGGATGTCCAGTTATAGCACCATTTGGTGAAAAGACTATCTTTGCTCCATTGTATTGCCTTTGCTTCTTTGACAGAGATCAGTTGACTATATTTACATAGATCAATTTCTGGGCTCTCTATTCTGTTCTGTTGATCTATTTACCTATCTTTCAGCAATACCACACTGTCTTAATTACTGTAACTTTATAGTAGTCTTAAAATCAAGTAATTTCTGTCCTCTGACTTTGTTCTTCTCCTCCAATATTGTGTTGGCTATTCTGGATCTTTTGCCTCTCCATATAAACTTTAGAATCAGTTTGTTAGTATTCACAAAATAACTTGCTGGGATTTTGCGGGGGATTAGGATTTATTTTTAATTCCCTTTGATATTATTTTAACATTGTTATCTCAATTTTAAAAATCTATATAGTGTACACATTCTAGAATTAGAACTACATCATCTGAGGAACGATTAGCTACTCTTGAGTGAATTTAACTCCCACTACTCTCTCCTCTAGATCAACTTGTTGCCCCGAATCTCAAGAGAGTACATCCTAAAGGACAAGCCCCAGAAGCCTTTGTAACCTTCACCACTCATCTAACTTTTATATGCTTCTGGGAAGTTACAGTCCTGCAAGGCATGTTGTTGGTATAGCTCCCATGAGCACTTCCAAGGCAACCTTGCACACAGTAAATTTTGCTGGATTAGCTACCTATGAAATGCGTTCAAAAGGGCATCCCCACCTACCATCTTCATAGGCACAGTGCTTTCCCCTTTACAAAGTTTCTGACACATTACCTTTTCTGAACATAAAAGAAGGATATAAAAAAGTACATAAGGGAAACAGATGAGGAAATTGAGGACCACTGAAGGTAAAAGATTTCTTTGAGGTAAAAAATCTAGAAAATGATGGTGCTGAGACCAAAACTTACTGCATATTCTCCTCACTACTTTTTGCACACAAAGTTCTATTCTTATTAGTCCTCCCCGTTACACCCACACCACATAGCACACAGCATTAATTTCTGACCAGTAGGTACAAGGGACTCCTCAAACATTTCTTTGGGGTCTCGCTAGGCACAAAACACAAGCCACAAGACAGTTGAATGAGTGAATCCATTATAGACAATGCCAATCTCCTGGAGAAGCCTAGCTGAACCCAGGAGTTTCAAAGTAAGTCTAAACACCATTTAGAACCCTTCTGCCTTTTCACTGCTCTTCCAGGCCTCAGTGATACTTGGGCTGGCTCAAACCTAACCTTTCTCAGTGCTTAGAGACCAAAGTGAGATTCCAATTAATAAGTATACAACTTGCCAAATGCTGGGATCTCCATTGCTTGGAGAATTACAGAACTTGGAAACATCAAATAGTTCCTTGCACAACAGGAAGGACAGAAAGCAAAAATAAGAAAGAAAATCAAAATAAGAAGAGAATTATTTTCAGCCAAATCATATCTGAATAACATAGGCTCAATCATAACAGGTCCAAATGCATGCAAATAAAATTTAAAGAGATGGAGAAAGTTTAGAGAGACCATCACTTTAGCCATTAGGTGATTGGTGTTTGGATGAATATCCCTGGGCAGGCATCTGGACATCCCAGTTCCTTTATTAAGCTATTGTTATTAGAAAATGTTAAGCAGAGTACCTTACACTAGGAAGCAGTCAATAAATCCTTGCTAAATAGAATTAAGCCAAGTAAAATAAAATTGAATTGCCAAGGGATTCCAGAACAATCAGGGAGAGAAACAGGCTAGAAACTACTGAGAAATGTAGCCAGATGGGGAAAAGGGGCAGAGACTTGGGCATTAGGAGTAGGAGAGGGAAAAAATGGTGAACATAAGTCAAGACCGATTTTCCCCCAGTGGTCCATCCAACTTGGAGGCCTTGGTGGGACGAGCTAGTTGCTGGATTACTTCTACAGAATCACAAAACCTGTATTTCTCTTTTGTTAACTCATCTGTCCCTTTCCTGAATGCATTTCGCATTTAGTTACAACAGCAGTAGCAATTGTGACCCGTACCCTTTTATACTGCCCTCTAAATCTTTCCATTGTAATAGGATTATCTTGTCTAATATATAATATATAGTATCCCTTCTTCCCTACCAGCCCCAAACTGCCAACTCCTTTTTTTCTTCTGGTGTTGTACAGACCCCTAGCCAAGTAATCCACTCTTGTGTTTAGTTCCCCTGTAAAGATAGCATTATGCACAAGTGTGTTTTGAACATTAAGAGAAAGGTTGGGTAAAAGTGAGGTGGGAATGGATGAGGGAGTGGAGGCAAGGAGATGAACTGACAGCTGTCTTTTCAAATCAGGGCAAATTTCTAATAGATCGCATCCATGATCAAACCAAAGTGTTCAAATGAAAGGGATCAATCCAAGATAATAATCTCGATGGTTCACACATGATAGGCTTTTAAACCACAAAACATTGAAGATTCCACCAGAAAAAGTAAGAGAAGTGACACTGAGTGAGCATTCACTTACTCAGAGCATCTACTACGTATGAGGCTCTATGTTGGCCTCTTTGCACATCTAATGGCACCTATTTCATACACCAAACCTATGATGTAAGAAAAATGAGACTTGGAGAGGTTCAAGATCTCGTCCAAGGTTACATGGCTAGTAAGTGGTGGCAAAGCCAGAATTTAAACCCATATCCTTTCCACTGCGAAAGTACTTTGAGGAGCATTATTTGTAGAAGGGGATTTTGGTGGGTGAACATTGCTGCCTGGAAGAATGTTTTTGGACTAAGGATATGGAAAAATAGCTGGGCTGGTGCTATGTGGCTGAACAAGCCAAAGCATCTGTGCCAAATTAATAATAAAAACAATCATCATCAACTTCATTTATTAACTACATGCCAAACATTATGCTATATACTCACAAGAGGTATCTGTAATACCTATTAGATGGGAATTACGATCCTTATTTTACAGAGTAGGAAACTGAGAGAGCTGAAGCGGCTTGCCCGAGGTCACACAGCCAGTGAGTATAGAGCTGGGAGTGGAAATCAGGTCTGTCTGACTTCACATCAGAAAGAGTCTGAGGCCTGGGCAAGTGTCCAGGGAAAAGGCAGGTGTTAAGGGGAAAAGGCAGGTTGTGGACACCATGAGGTGGTCTTGACCAAGCTCAAAGTAGCCAGCTAGAGGAGGGAGGCACTGACTGTTAAATTCCTTACAGGACAACACGGGTGGGGTTGTCCTATAAAGGGCGCCCTTACTCCCCACAGAGGAATGGCTGAGGCAAAATACTTGGAGATTTATCAGCAGAGGTTCAGGTTGGAATCACATGGGGAACACTTCAAAATACTGAAGTGTATTCACTTCAACCCCTACCCTCAGATACCCTTATTTAATTGATCCTTAAGGTCTACCTGAGCTTCCTAACGTAGTGGTGAGCAGCCCTCATTGTGGATGGTTGCTGACTTCAGAGAAGCTCTGGGAGGCCTGGGGATGCAGGACACATACCTGGACTGAGTAGTCAGTGTTAGGAGAGGGTCAACTCATACCTTGCGCAGCTTCAAACGGGGCAAGGGGCATAAAGAATCCAGCGTGTCTGAGTTGTGGGCAGGTCACCATTTATGTCAGCTGGCACATGACGTCAGCAGGTCTGTGGAGGTCCGTTTTCAGAGGGGCGTTATCTTCCTGAATGCCCGTGAGATGTGTGTTTGAGTCGGGTGTTTGAGGTGAGGGTGATGTAAAGTGCCTGAAAGTGGACCTTACAAAGGAACTTGGGAAGAAGTGCCTGAGAGTTAATGCTAATTTTAAATGGCGTGACATTAATATAAGGGGGGAGGAACCTCTAATGTTTTAGTGTGTCTATGAAAAATGTAATCATATGGAAAGGTCTGAACTAGATTTGCTGCTTGTGATAGATAATTCATATGACAAAGTCTGGGACGTGACTATATAAGAAGGGAAGAAAACAGTGAGTTAACAGAGAGGCTAGGGGAGAGTGAGGAGGTGATGAGACTCCTTTGGTCGACACTCCCACTCTGTGCTTGGACATCATCTAGGAAAAACTCACTTTTTTCCCCTACTAACACACTCACTGCCTGGAGCTAGTGCAGACCCCACAGGATAAGGGCTCGGACCCACAAGACCGTCCCCGCAGCACAGACACAAATTACGAGTAGTAGGTCCCCAAATTACCCACAACTTCTTTCCAACTTGGCTACAGATCAGAGGTTCTCATGACCCCTCCCCTACTCCCAGCCTTGGATTCAATCACTTGTTGGACCAGCTCACAAACCTCAGGGAAACACTTATGTGTACTAGTTTATTATATAATAAAGGATACAGATAAACAGCCAGACAAAGAGATATATAAAGTCTGGAAGGGTCCCTAGCATAGGATCTTCTGTCCCTGTGGAGCTGGGGTGCACCAGTTTCCCAACACATGGATGTGTTTACCAAATCAGAAGCTCCCCAAACTTGATACTTTGGGGATTTCCATCATGTAGGCATGATTAATCATCAGCTCAGTCTCCAGCCCTGCCTCCCTTCCTGGAAGGAGGAGGTGGGGCTGAAAATTCCTAGCTTCTAAGCTTAGAAGCCCCCATTCAGGAGCCCACCCAAAATCACCTCATTAGAACAAAAGACACTCCTCTCACCCAGGAAATTCCAAGGGACTTAAGAGGTCTATGTCAGGAACCGGAGTCAGACCAAATAATAGAACAAAAGATGCTCTAGTGCTCTTATCACTTAGGAAACTTCTAGGGTTTCAGGAGCTCTGTGCCAGGAACCAGGGGAAGAGACCAATATATATTTTTTGCATATGTCACAGACATGGATACTGTTGGAGTCACAACTCGTGGATTCTAAGTAAAAGAATCCGGAAACGCCTTCCCCACTTCCCTTACCTTTAGTGTTTATAAAGTAAACAGATTTTAAGCAGAAGCAGAGGCAGGGGCCTCCCCACCCCCTGCTGGGCCTCCAACCCCACCCCCAGGAGCAGCTGCATTCCTTCTGATGACAGGCACTGAAGAGGGAACATGAGGAAGGTCCAGGGTCAAGGATTTACCCTCAACTAGATATGAAGCTCCTCGAAAGCCATCTCCTTTGAGGAGAGACTTGTGGATTGATCTTAACTAAACCTTTCTCATTCAGAGACCGCACAGACCCAGGCAAGGGGAAGCTTGAACACCATGGTGTCCTTCAGCTTCCACTGAGCTCACTGGGTGAGGAAGCATAGCCAAGCCAGGCACCAGAGGAAAGTTTCAGATAGAAAACCTGTGAATAGGGCTTCCCTGGTGGCGCAGTGGTTGAGAATCTGCCTGCCAATGCAGGGGACGTGGGTTCGAGCCCTGGTCTGGGAGGATCCCACATGCTGCGGAACAACTAGGCCCGTGAGCCACAACTACTGAGCCTGCTCATCTGGAGCCTGTGCTCCAAAACAAGAGAGGCCGCGATAGTGAGAGGCCTGTACACCGTGATGAAGAGTGGCCCCTGCTTGCCGCAACTAGAGAAAGCCCTCACACAGAAATGAAAACCCAACACAGCCATAAATAAATAAATACATAAATAAATACATAAATAAATAAATAAAAGAAAACCTGGGAATATTCCCCACGAGGAGGGACTGCTTCCACTCAAAAGAGATGGGCAGTAAGACCAAGGCCACCCATTCCAGGGTTTCACACACAGCCCAATATAGCCACCCTCACGCCAGCATCAGCACCACCTGCTGGACCCAGCATGGCAGACGCTGCCTCACATTTTGTTCCAGTGTTCAGGGGTCACTGTCACAAGAACTGGTATGGAGAAGGCCTTCACAGCCTTCAGAACGCATTCACGTCCAACGTCTCTTAAAACAATAATACTGGGGACTTCCCTGGTGGCGGATTGGTTAAGAAACCACCTGCCAATGCAGGGGACACGGGTTCAAGCCCTGGTCCGGGAAGATCCCACATGCCAGGGAGCAGCTAAGCCCGTGCGCCACAACTCCTGAGCCTGTGCTCTAGAGCCCATGAGCCACAACTACTGAAGTCCACGCGCCTAGAGCCCGTGCTCCACAACAAGACAAGCCACCGCAACGAGAAGCCCGTGCACCTCAACAAAGAGTAGCCCCTGCTCGCCGCAACTAGAGAAAGCCCATGCGCAGCAATGAAGACCCAGCACAGCCAATAAATAAATAAATAAATAAAATTCTTAAAAACAACAACAACAACAATAATACTGAAAGTATCGCTATTTTTACCACGTAATAAATACAGAGGCCTAGGTGCAAGAAGGTAAAGCAACTTTGCCAAATAATAAAAGGTAGAGCCAGAACTTGAACTTGGGTCTTCAGAATCTAAATTCCAGGCTCTTTGCAGAACAAAAGTAAGTATATACCAAACACCCAGAATTAATGCAGAGAGCTGCCCACCCGCAGCCTCTTTCCGGTATCCAGATAAATACCCATCCAAGTGCGGAAGTGGCCTTCAAGAGAGGATCTGCACTGCTCCCCTAGCCTGACACCTTCACCTCCTAGTCACCAGTCACCGAGGGAAACGTGGAACTTGACTCGGAAAGTAGTCAAACGTGTGTGTGGAGTGGGGGAGGGCAGTGTTATTGCAGAGTGATTCAGAGCACAGAGTTTAGAGTCAGACGTGCATGAGTCTCACCCTTACTAGCTGTACTTCTTTAAGCAAATCATTCTTCTCTAAGCTTTAATGCCCTTATTCATAAAATAGGAATAATGCCTCAGGAACTGTGAGGATTCAGTCAAATTATGTATGTAGAGCTCTGAGCGTGGAGCCTGGTGCAGAGCAAGCACTTAGCTTTTTTTATTTTACACACAGACACACAACCAAATATGACCACAGACACCACCTGCTGATGAACCACCATTAGCATGCTCTCTTGCTGATAACTAACGTCCTTGTGGTGACTTGTTAATTAAACTGCCTCTATCACCTCAGTCTCCAGAGAAATGAACATGAACGTAGAGGTATGGAATGGAAAGAGCACTGATTAGCAGTAAAGAGAACTTGGATTTCATCTGCAACCTCACTACTAACGTGCTGTGTTGACCCTGAATGTGTCCATCCCCCTTCTGTCACTTCCACCGCCTGTGAAATGAGGAGGTCAGAAGAGATCTCTAAGGCCCTTCACAGACTCTGACTCTGTCGTTCCTCCAGAGGAAGGAGGCAGAAGGCAAGCAGTCAGCAAAATGGTGCTGAACCCCTCCTGGCTTGAACACTGCGAACTCCCGCCTCAAATGGCTGGCCTGAGAGTTTCAGCCACTTGGAAAAATTCTCTTTCCCCTTGGATGGGACTCTTGAACCTCAGCCAGGACTCAGTGGTCCCAACTGCAAACAGTCCCAAGTCATTCGGTAACAAAGGGAAAGGCACCCAGGCCAGCGAAATGGGGAAGAGGAGGATCATCACCAACTGAAAAATGCCCCATCCACCCAGACCCCCAACCACCCCAAACCTCAAGGTGAAGGCACCCGTCACCCAAAGCTGTCCTTCTCACAATTAAGTCAACGACTCCCCTGAAAAATCAAAAATACAAAAAGCTGTCCTCTCCCAAACTCAGGACCCTCGAACGCCGCTACTAAATGCCGAAAACCTAACCAGCTCTGCGATCGGCCTGTCTTGCCTGCCAACAGTTTCAACCCTGCGAACGTTGTTTATTGTATCTTGCAGCTGCGATGGATTCGTTTATTATGCTTCAGTCTTCTTTGGTTAGCAGTGCTTTATTCTCCTCTCCATAACATAAATCCAGCCCCCCCAAAACGTGAAATCTTGGATTTCTCGTGCCTAGGGTGCCCCATTCCCTTCCCTTCCTCGCCTGACTTGAAACCCCCTTCTGCCTCCTTTTTAAAACTTTTCCTGAGACACCAGGAGAAGGATATTTAGAGCTTTCGTTTTCGGAAAAGAAAGAAGAAAAAAAAAAAAAAAATGAATGGAAAAAAACCCCAAAACACACAACTTACGTTCATCCAGGAGTGCACAGTTTGGGAAAGAAGAAAACAGAGCTATAATCCACTGCGTTCCCCCAACCCAAAAAGAAGAATCTGTTGTGAAACGCTTCTTTTTCCACTTTGCCGGTGGAGGAGCCCGGTGGTAGGCATACATCCACAGGCTGATGCAAGATGCCTTTGAGAGAAACCTCACATTCTGAGGATTCCTGGGAAAGCGCCAGGGATCCCAGCATCCAATATATTGCACATTTGGTTTCAATTAGGAAGGGGGTTGGGGAGGGAAGAAGGAAAGTCACCAATCAGAGCTGTTTTCTGTTTAGAGACTATTTCTTTTGACCCAAGGGACAACGGGCAAAGCTATAATTTACAGCAAAACCCATTCATAGAAGAAAAAATATGTATAACCATAGGACAGACTTAAAGACATAGCTCCCTTCCACCTTATCCCCACCGCATCCATCCCCAAGCCCTCCCCTTCTTCCATCTAAGACTTGGTCCCCACCCTGTGACCCCCACCTCATTTTTCTTACTTAAGCTGAAGCTATGAGCACAACTTAAGGTTTGGATTCTCTTCCAATTGACGCTTCCAGGACAGTTGGGTCACACACATGGAGTTGATCTTTAGTGTTTTATCCATGAAAGCCCAGAGCTGAGCCCTTCCCCTAAAAGATTTGATTTAATCCTCCCCCCCTCCGGAACTATCTCCCCCACCAAAAAAAAAAAAAAAAAAACTGGATAGTTTGAGAGTCTAGGATTCCTATTTTTTTCCACTCAATTCCCAGTTGGTTACTCCCTCTGAGGGTCTGTGGCTGTCCTGAATCCATGCTGCTAAATGAAAACACAAGCGTTTGTGAGGACTTTCTAAATTATTTTGAAACTTTTTTCATTTTCCTTTTTTTTTTTTTTCCTATCCACGGCCATGAAGAGAGATCATGTGAAAGGGGAGTGTAAGTGACAGGGAGGAACCCTTCCTTGGCTCTTTAAAAAGAGTAACTAATAATCCTTCCCATCCATCAAGGCTCCTGGCATTAACCCTTCCAAGCCTGGATCATTATTTACCAAGCACAGGCTTGGTCTGCCCTAGAGGTCTTGATTCTCTGTGAGTACAGGAAATGCAGGGTAAGCAGAGACTCAAGTTCAGGAGATCTGTGGAGAAAGGTAGATGGCAAAAGAGAGGTTAAGAAGACCTAACCGGGGCTTCCCTGGTGGCGCAGTGGTTGAGAGTCTGCCTGCCGATGCAGGGGACACGGGTTCGTGCCCCAGTCCGGGAAGATCCCACATGCCGCGGAGCGGCTGGGCCCGTGAGCCATGGCTGCTGAGCCTGCACGTCCGGAGCCTGTGCTCCGCAACAGGAGAGGCCACAGCAGTGAGAGGCCCGCGTACCACACACACAAAAAAAGACCTAACCCACCTCTGAGAGTTGGCCTCCTTGTAAAGAGACTTCCTGCCTCTGGGCTCTTAAGCTATCCCCAACTCTTCTCTGCTTGTACTTTGGCAGGCAATCTGGGATTGCATGCCCCCATGATGAGCAAGAAAAGAGGTGTGACAGACAGGAAGAGGAGAGTGGAAAGAGATCATGGAAGGACATTCCCATGGTAAATTTGGAGCAAGAGGTACTTCAGGAGACGAGCAGGGAGGCAAGAAGACCTCCAGCTGGGATGGCCATGAGGAGACAAGCTGCCAGTGTTCAGTCCCTAAAAAGCCCTTAAGCTCAGTCAGAAAGTGGCCTTTCATATCTGTACTTTCCAGATAGACGAGGACACAGAGAATCCGGAGAGTTCTTAGAGGGCAGCCACAGAGATGATTAAAGGTAGAAAACAAGACCTAAGAGGAAACACTAGAACTAGGGTTATTTTACAAAGAGAAGAAACAGTGCAGAGATAAACCTATTAAGAAGACTTCAGGGTGTGGAGAAAAGGGAACACTCTTGCACTGTTGGTGGGAATGTGAATTGGTACAGCCACTATGGAGAACAGTATGGAGGTTCCTTAAAAAGCTAAAAATAGAACTACCATATGACCCAGCAATCCCACTACTGGGCATATACCCTGAGAAAACCATAATTCAAAAAGAGTCATGTACCAAAATGTTCATTGCAGCTCTATTTACAATACCCAGGACATGGAAGCAACCTAAGTGTCCATCATCGGATGAATGGATAAAGAAGATGTGGCACATATATACACTGGAATATTACTCAGCCATAAAAAGAAACGAAATTGAGCTATTTGTAATGAGGTTGATGGGCCTAGGGTCTGTCATACAGAGTGAAGTAAGTCAGAAAGAGAAAGACAAATACTGTATGCTAACACATATATATGGAATTTAAGAGAAAAAAAAAGGTCATGAAGAACATAGGGGCAAGACAGGAATAAAGACACAGACCTACTAGAGAATGGACTTCAGGATATGGGGAGGGGGAAGGGTAAGCTGTGACAAAGTGAGAGGGTGGCATGGACATATATACACTACCAAACGTAAAATAGATAGCTAGTGGGAAGCAGCCGCATAGCACAGGGATATCAGCTCCGTGCTTTGTGACCACGTAGAGGGGTGGGATAGGGAGGTTGGGAGGGAGGGAGACGCAAGAGGGAAGAGATATGCGAACATATGTATATGTATAACTGATTCACTTTGTTATAAAGCAGAAACTAACACACCATTGTAAAGCAATTATACTCCAATAAAGATGTTAAAAAAAAAAAAAAGACTTCAAATAACTCAGAAAGCCCAAAGTTAGCTGAGGGTGACCAACTCAGCTCAACTCAATAAATATATATTGAGCATTTATCAGGCACTTTACTGGGTGCTTGCCTGAACCAACTACAGACATCTTGTTATAGAAGTAGTCCTAGACTCCTCCCAAGTATCTAGCCCTGTAATTGCTTACCTCTTTGGCATGACCATGAAGAATGCACTGATAGCCTGACCTATAATTTCACAGATTTGGTGAGACTATAAGCCAAATATGGAAAACAGTATAATAATTTCATAAAGCCAGAAGCTAATAAAGGACAGATAAAGTATGTATCCTCAAATACCAGTATTTAAGGTGGTTCTACTCCATAGTCAGGGTTGGTTGTTTGTCTGTGTATGTGTATAACTAGGAATCCAGCTTGAGCCAGTGATGCTGACTCCAAAACTCAGACACACTGGGGTCTGTCTGAGAAAGGATGGGTAGCCCTGTCAAGAGTCTATTGGTATGCAGACCAATGAAACTTTTGGGAAGAACTCGCTCAGTGAAGAAAGAACCAAGGGACAAAAGACAGGCACCAAGTGCAACCAAGCTGTGTCAAAAGTAAGGAGAAGCTCTAAGAAAAATACCATGTCTATAACTCAGGTTATTCTTACGCAAATCTGGGGTCTAATCATGAACTCTAAGAAGAAGATGCTACCAAAAATAGAGTAAGGAAAAGCTGAAAGCAGTATTTTACTAAAATATTGGAGGGATACTGAAAGCATCTGGAGGATCATCAGATTTGAGTCTACAGATCTGGTTGGGGGAGGGGGGTATGCTCCTTCAGATATGACAACAGCCACTGCTGCACGAAGCCACAGCTGAAAAGAAAGACAATGGCAAATGCCACTTCAAAGTTGAAAGCAGTGATTCGCAAAATACACAGAAAACATTTCCTGGAGATTCTCATAATTATTTGACAGAGTTTTGAGTAAGGCTGGAATTCTTAAAATTGTGGGAACAGATGTGGAGAAATATGATTTTGTTACTCTTTTGTGAACAGATTTTGCCCCCTGGACTGGCTTGGGAAACATGAGTCACTGCAATCAGAATTATTTATGTTCCATGGGAGGTAACATATCCTAGTTATGAGGACTGTTTCACACTAGAAACGAATTACTGACAAACAGTATAGAATTCCATTACCTGGACTTCACTAAAAATAAGATAGATCTATCTGGAATGGTCAGGAGGTAGGATTAACTAGAAGAAATCTGCAAGATTACTTTTCAAGATCTTTTCTAGTCTACAAACCAAGGTTCAAGTAAATACAAGTGTTAAGAGTTGAAATAACTATAGTATTTCTGTCTCCAAATTCACAAGGGTTGGATACATTTGTGGTGTCTTAGGAAGTCAAATAAGGGATGTAAATAAATGGAATGTAACTAACTCAGTTTAAGAAATACACACACACACACACACACACACACACACACAAATCTTAAGAGGCTATATGGGTATTCACAGAAACCAAACCCAGTTGGTACATTTAAGCTTCACAAGGAATTAATTAGCCACCAGTAAACTAATGCCTAATTAATTGTCTTCTCTTTCTTTTCCTTCTCTTTCTCCTCCTTCTTCTTTTCTCCCTCTCCTCCCTCTCTTCCTCCTTCCCTCCCTATATCTCTCTGTCTCATTCATTCATTCATTTCCCATCTCTCTCTCCTTATCTCTACACATCTTGCTTTAACCTATTCTTTTTCAGCAGACCAGACTTTTCTACTTCTTTTCACACATTATTAAAGGTGGTTACCCTAAAATGATATCTTATCTCTCAAATATATATATATCTCCTCACTTCAAGTGAATGAGAAGGAATGACTAGTTTTTTGAAGCCCAGTTCTGGAATCCTGAGATGAAGAATTTGATTGGTCAGGTGAGTTTCATGTATTCATCCTCTGTCTCTAAACTGTGAGGGCAATGGGTCATGTAATATGAAAATTGCTCCATCACGTTCACAGGTGGGTCAATTCTCAGAAAAAGGGTGTTATACATTGAAAGATAAGCCAGTATATCTGGACAAAACTATAATTCAAAGAGATACATGCACCCCTATGTTCATAACAGCACTATTCACAATAGCCAAGACATGGAAACAACCTAAATGTCAATCAACAGATGAAGGGATAAAGATGTGGTACATATATACAATGGAATACTATTCAGCCATAAAAAGGAACGAAATAATACCGTTTGCTTCAACATGGATGCAACTAGAGATTATCATACTAAGTTAAGTAAGTCAGAAAGAGAAAGACAAATACCATATGATATCACTTACATGTGGAATCTAAAATATGACACAAATGAATTTATCTGTGAAACAGAAACAGACTCACAGACATAGAGCACAGATCTGTGGCTGCCAAGGGGGAGGGGGTGGGGGTGGAAGAGAAAAGGACTGGGAGTTTGGGGTGAGTAGATGCAAACTATTATATATAGAATGGATAGACAATAAGGTCCTAGTGTATAGCACAGAGAACTGTATTCAACACCCTGTGATAAACCATAATGGAAAATAATATATAAAAGAGAATGTATATATGCGTATAACTAAGTCACTTTGCTGTACAGCAGAAATTAACACAACATTGTAAATCAATTATACTTCAATAAAAAATAAATTTAAGGAAAAAGAAAGACAAGCCAAAAGTATCTGCTACATCAGTAATTAACAAAGCCTGACAATCCCTGGATTTTAAAGAAATTATACCTCACTAAACAAAACAAGAGAACAGAGAATACAGTGAAGTCATATTGTGTACATATTTCACTTATACCAATTTTAGAAACTAATCCTTAAAATAAGATGTCTTTTTATTGGTTAATCTGTCCATAACAGATAAATCCATTGACATGTATTAAGTCAGAAAGGCTTAATTTTTGAAAAAATCAATACAGAGGAAATCTTGTAGGCAATAGAAATACTTTGATTTTCTTAAAAGCAGAGTGGTCTTAATGTCCAGATAGTTGCATATAGACTTTCATTTGGTTTCTTCCTGAGTTTAGCTCATGATTCAAGAATCTTAGTGTGCTTAATAGTTATCCTATGGAGTTGTATCCACAAAAGCATGAATACTACATTTATGAGTGATTTGAAGGTCTCAGAGGTAATCTTAACCCTAAGAGATCTTTCCCTCAATGGGGTGGGTCTTAACGCTACATACTACTAGATGCTATTCTTCTCTGATGGACTTTAGTGGAAGATAATCCACGTCCAAACCCCTTGTGAGCAGAGTCACCTTGAACAAGTCATTAACTTTCCCATCTATAAAATGAAGGATGATATGAATGCACAACTCACAGGGTTGTGAGAATAAAATTAGAGCAGAAAAGAATAACTTACTGAGTGCTTACTGTATGCAGGCATTCCTCTAGGAACTTTACATTTATCATTTCGTTTCTCAAAAGAACTTTATGAGGTACGTACTATTTTTTTTTTTTAATCAGATTCCTAACTGCTTAGAGAAGGCTGTGACTGAATTTTTTTTCTTTTTTGATGTTGGGGGTAGGAGTTTATTAATTTATTTATTTTTGCTGTGTTGGGTCCTCGTTTCTGTGCAAGGGCTTTCTCTAGTTGTGGCAAGTGGGGGCCACTCTTCATCACGGTGCGCGGGCCTCTCACTATCGCGGCCTCTCTTGTTGCGGAGCACAAGCTCCAGATGCGCAGGCTCAGTAGCCGTGGCTCACGGGCCCAGCCGCTCCGCGGCATGTGGGATCCTCCCAGACCAGGGCTCAAACCCATGTCCCCTGCATTAGCAGGCAGACTCCCAACCACTGCGCCACCAGGGAAGCCCTATGAGGTACGTACTATTATTTCCCCAATGTCCATATGCGGAAATTAATGCACAAAAATCCTAACTTGCCCAGGATCATACCTGGTGAGCTAGACCACATGTATGTATATATGTGCTTTGTTGATAGTAAAGTGTGTGTGTTTATGGGTGAACAGGAAAGATGTACAGTAGGTGGGAAAGAGTCAATTCTTAGCTATTCAGGGATTGAAGTCTGGTTAATCCATGTAGAGAATCATCTACATTATTTTCCTTTCCATTCTTTCTCCCCTGAAGCCCGTCTTTGTGTCACTGCTTCTTAGCACTTCCACCAGAGAAAGAAATGAGAATTTTTTTTTTTTTTTTTTCTTTGCGGTACGCGGGCCTCTCACTGCTGTGGCCTCTCCCGTTGTGGAGCACAGGCTCCAGACGCGCAGGCTCAGCGGCCATGGCTCACGGGCCCAGCCGCTCCGCGGCATGTGGGATCTTCCCGGACCGGGGCACGAACCCGTGTCCCCTGCATCGGTAGGCGGACTGACAACCACTGCGCCACCAGGGAACCCCGAGAAATTTTTTAAAAATTAAAATCAGTCCGTCTGTGACTCTTCCATGGACGAGCTGAAAAGTCAAGTAAAGAGGAAGCTGAGGTTAATGGCCAAAATAACGTTCTTATTCACTTGTGTTTTTAACAATGCCACATATAATATTTCACAGTTTAAAGGAGTGCTTTCACAGACATGACTTCATCTGATCCTCAGACAGCCCCAATATGTACTCAGTGCAGATATTAATATCCTCATTTGACAAATAAGGAAAATGAAGCTCAGGGAAGCAGTAACTTACTTGAAGTTGTTGCTGGTAAACGTTAGAATCTGAGTTTGAATCCATTTCTTCTGCTTCGCAGTTCTCTTTCTGCCCATTTAGCATCAACAAAAAAACCTGAGAGCCTCTAGCCTCTCAATTTACACCCAGTTCTAGTTAACTAGGTTATCTGGTTTCCCTGCCTGTTTTACTGTTCTTCCATTTCCTTTTTCACTGTGGAGAAAGAATAACAAAACCCTCACCTCGGTAGAAATTCTGAGATGAGGGGTGAGAAAATGGACATGGAGAACTCAGAAGTGTAGCTCAACCTTAGATTTCCTAAGAAGAGTGAGGGCTACAAAAAGAGTTTTTAAAACAATGCATTTCACAGCCTCATCCTAGGAATGTAACCCTTCTCCGGGCTAAAGTCTGGAAACCTAAACTGTCCTTGTCAGATAAGAAAGTAACCTACTTTTAATATCTCCAAGGGAACAGGATCTCTCAACAGCCTGAGTGTTTATCAACACTTAGTGTCAAAAGTTCTGCTTTTTATCTACCCCGAATCTCCCCTGCTACCATTTTACCTCCTCCTTGTCTGCACTCAGTGAAAACAACCCTCAGCTACATTATTTCCCAGCTCCTTATACACACATATTTCAGAGCAGAGTGGAGTTTGAGCAGCAGTATTATTTTTCCATGCTCAGGCCCAGTTTGGAGCAATCATCTTATACATAATGATAACCCTCCTTATGAAATTTGAAGACCCTCAGCTGCCTCTCGTCCAGGCTGGGGTTTTTCCGGCGTCTGGAAGAGGAACAACATAATCCCCACTGACTGTCCTGTTAGGGATCCAAGAAACTTGGAGAAATCAAAGGACTTTTAGTTCTTTGAGTCTTGCTTTTAGGGATTCATCCTCCTTTCCTCATGTATCTATGGAGGGCACTGAGAAGCTTGAGAGATTAATATCTCTGAGTTCCTGTCGGGGGTGGGGGGAAGGATCTACAGAATTATCAAATATTATTTTATCCTCTAAAATATCTCACTTTAGAGACTTTGTTTGCTTAACGCCCTATCATTCATCTCTCAATGCATAACTCCATCCCATTGCCCTGAGTTACACCGTAAACACCACCTTTCTGTTTCTAACACACAGCATATTTCAAAGTGGAAAGGAATTTATAGGCCAATGTTATTTTTCCATGCACAATTCCAGTTTGGAATGTCCAGCAGCACTCAAATTGCCTTTCAAGATAAAGACCAGATTCTGATTCCATGTAATCCTTGTGTGCTTCTGGGAAAGCTCAGATGTTAGTCTTATGGATGGAATCCACGTTCTCCAGGGCCCTTCACATCCCAGAGAGGAACCATTTACACCAAGCCAGGCTCCCTCAGAATTCTCCAGTGGCCTTTTGCCAGAGCTCTCACAACTAGCAAGACAAGTTTCAGTTGTAAAACCCATGCGACACAAAGCAAGGGCAAGTTCTTCTACGCTGACCCCAGTTCAGTGTAAGCTGGAAGAAGCCTCCAAGGTCAACAAGCCTAGTGCTCTTGTTTTACAGCTGAGTCCCAGCACAGTTAAGTGGGTTTTCTGAGGTCACACAAAACAGGAGGGGAAAGCACAGCATAGAACTCACATCTCTTGAGTCCCTATTCATTACTCTTTCCAAACCATCGTGCAATTGCACGATGTTTAAGGTAAAAGAATACTTTTACCTTAAACAGTTAAAATATTTAAGGCCAACAAAATAAATAGGAAAAAATAGGTAAAGCATCTATAGACCAAGTGAAGGCCAAGAGAGTGGCCTGTTGGGAATGGAGTCTGGAGAAGATCACCTCATGAGATGTCGGCAGTCTCTGAGAACACAAATGAAGTCCTACAATCTCTTGTTCTTTGCTTTGCCCACGGGCAGCCCCAGTTTCTTCAACAGGATGAAGGTTAGATAGAGGTAGAATTATTTTGTCATGAGAAAACTAAATACACTTGAGAGAGATGTGGCAGAGGTGAATGGAGAGATGGATCCTAAGTCTGCATCCCTTCCACTCCCTACAATGGAGACCCCTGGATCCTCACCTGCAGACTCAGTTGCATCCCCCTCTCCCCCCACCTTGTTAGAATCACTCTGAGCCTGATATAGGAGGATCTATGCAGTCATGGCTGGTCTGTCTTTGATTAAAGACCTACATCTTGTCATGGCCCTGATTCCAAGTTTTATCAACATCCCTGAGGCCGAGGATAGTAAATATTTGTAGGTCTGCTCAATCCACAGTGACCTCAGTACTGCCCTCTCTCCTACAGGGGCGGACTACCAAAATCCATGCTTGTATTACGTAGCCTCCACTTCCTTGGCCATAATTGAAGGGATCAGGAATAGACAAGCTATTTTCTGAATAGTGTGTGACCCAAGCTAGTGATCCAAGCTGTTTTTTAAGTTATATTTCATAAAATGCAAGAAATCATTCCATAAAATTTGAAAATGGATCAAGGGATTGCAACTCCAGTCTGAACTAGTTTCTTAGAAAGAGGAGATCTCGACTCTGAAACCCTAGGTGGTAATAGTCTCTGCATCACATGGACCACGGAAGCAGAGAAAGCTGGTCTACAGGGAGAAAAGAATGAAATCAATGTACAGAAAATGAAAAGGCAACTGAGAATCCTGGCAGCTTTCTAGTTCCCAGTCCCAAGCTCCTCCCAAGGTCAGGATGCATTTCCTGCTTTTGGACCCCATAAGACACTCTGTATCCTTATAATACATTCACATGTGTTGCTCAAACTGCATCAAGTGGGCTTCTTTAACTTGAAACCACACTCCTTTTAGGCCTCTGCACAGGCATCTCTTCTGGTAAATTAACACTTCAACAAGAAGAGAAGGTGGGTATCCTTATTCCAATTATAACTGACAAGAAAACCCACTCAGAGTCTCACCTAGGCATTCCCAGTAACTTTTTGGCTACCTGTTGACCAACTACTTGTATGCCTGGATTCTTGAGTAATATCTCTCTCTTGAGTTCTGTGCTCTGAGTTCTTCTCCTGTATCAGTCAGGATCCAGTCAGGAAAACACACCATACTAGGTATTTCAACAGAAGGGATCTTACATGAGGAATTGGTCACAAAGGTGTTGGAGGGCCGACCAATCATAAATAATAACTGCAGAAAGCAGCCACCACCCTAACACTAGGAGAATAAAAGGGGTTTGGGCTATGAGAACTTAGGAGCTGGAAGGAGGGGGCACCACGTAACTACAGCTCACATATCTAAGATGGCTCATAATCTGGTTTCTTATGGTACCATTGATATGACATGTTGAGACTGGTTATGGGAGTGTGGAAAGAAGCTGGAACCTGGAACAAACTGCCCTGATGACACGAAATGCTATTGCTGGAGCTAAGGGCCACTACTGGAGTAACAACTCTGATACCAAGAAACAGGAAATGACACTCTTCTCTTCTCTCCTCCTCCCGCCTTTCACTCATCTCCTGCCTGTTATTGGCAGAATTTAAAAGGAGGTCTGTTGGTAAAGGAATCTCTGAGACCCAGTTCCAGCATCACAGAACAGAGCATAGAAGGATGGATTTAAAGCTGAGAGACAACAGGCAAATCACCACGACTTGGACACACTCTCCACCCATTACCAATGTGTTGTCTAGATTGCCACCCACGTGTGCCCTCCTTACTTAGATGCCAGTCTTTGCTGTGCCACCTGAAACTTCTTTCAATGGCTATACCTGGTTTAGTGTGCCAGGCACCATTCCTCTCCACAGAATGTTTCTAATCCTAAACCATGGCCTTTCTAAGGCAGCTCCAGCTTGCTTCAACTATTCCAATATGCCAGTATGCCTCCTTAGATCAGATAACCGGCCCCAGGGCCTTTGCACTTGCTATTCCCTTTACATGGAATAATCTTCCCCACCTAGTCACCTGGATTTCTCCCTAACTTCCTACAGGACTTTACTCAAATGCCACTTTTCAGTGAAATCTGACCACCATTTCTAATATTTTACCCTAATACTTTCTAACTGCCATTTCTTTTTTTTTTCATTTTAGAACTGATTAACACACTATATACTTCTTTATATCCACTAGAATGTAAACACTATTTATTTTGTTTACTACCATATTCCCAAATGTCTATAATTGTTCTCGGCATATAGTAGGAACTCATAAATATTTATTGAATGTTGAATGAAATAATGCCCACAGTAAGAACTGAGAGAGCTGGAAATGTGTGTGTTCTAAACAAAAAAGACAGAAAGAAAGCAGAGAGAATATCTTTTGCCCATCCCAGAAGTCACCTCTAGGAGTCACCTGGAGAGTGATGAACACCAAAGCTCCTAGAGCCTTCAGAGCCATTCTGGAATGAGGACTAAAATGAACAAGGTAGGGGGAAAGGCAGGGGTCAAGAGTACCCAGCTCTTGGGCATATATCCAGATAAATTATAATTCAAACAGATACATACACCCCTATGTTCATAGCAGCACTATTCACAATAGCCAAGACATTGAAACAATCTAAATGTCCTTCAACAGAGGAATGGATAAAGAAGATGTGGTACATATATACAATGGAATATACCTAGCCATAAAAAAAAGAATGAAATAATGCCATTTGTAGCAACATGGATGGACATAGAGACTATCATACAAAATGACTAAGTCAGAAAGAGAAGCACAAATATCATATCATATTACTTATATGTGGAATCTAAAATATGACACAAATGAACTTATCTATGAAAGAGAAACAGACTCACAGACATAAAGAACAGACCCGTGGTTGCCAAGGGGAAGGGGAGTGGGGAGGGATGGATTGGGACTTTGGAATTAGCAGATGCAAACTATTATATATAGAATGGACAACAGGGTCCTACTGTATAGCACAGGGAACTATATTCAATATCCTGTGATAAACCATAATGGAAAAGAATATGAAAAAGAATGTATATACATGTATAACTGAATCACTTTGCTGTACAGCAGAAATTAATGCAACACTGTAAATCAACTATACTTCAACAAAATAAAATTTTTAAAAAAGGGTACCCAGCTCTTTCGGCAGCTCTTACTCCAATAAGCCAAATGAGCTGGTGCAGCATGAAGTATCTAAACCTCATAGTGGAGAAAGATAATTTGTTAAAAGATAAAGATGAAGCAGGGGCATGTATGTGGCAGTATGGAAGCAGTGGGACATCAGGATGTGGATGGGATGGAGACTTTGGGGCTTGGCAGTCTTTCCATCCCTTCAGAAAATCCCAGTATAGGTCCAGGCTAGCTATGAGCCTTGTTTCTTGTCCTCAAAACAAGTTATGCTTGCATAAGTGGAGAGAATAGGATTTTCTCACTCAGGAATGAAGAATTCCAGGCATCATTCACTCTGCTATGTCTCCATCACTGGAGGATGAGTCACAATGACTTGAAGAAAATCATGGTGCTAGTGGAGCCTGAAATCCCAGCAGTTCTTAGGAAATGCCCTCCTTATGCCAGTAACTGAGACTCATAGTGATGGGGGAACCCAAACTAGGGGCCAGCCTGATCCTGATACTTCCTTAAAGGGGCTATCCCTGAACCCTTGTTCTCGTTTCTCTGCCTCCCAAATTTTCACATTTCTCCCTCACCTGCCAATGCATTCTAACCAGGGAGGAATAAAAGCTTATGGCTATGTAGCAATGGTCCCCTCATTTCACCAGCAGCAGGAAAAATCCAAAACAATACAGGAAACAGAGCAGTAAGGAGCAGGGGCTCTAGAGTGAGAATTACAGAGCTCATTTTTAACAGCTTTATTGAAGTATAATTGACAAATAAAAAATAATATTTATTTAAGGTTTACATGTGATGCTTTGATTTACATATACATTGTCAAATGATTACCACAATCAAGCTAATTAACATTTACATCATCTCACATAGTGTGTGTGTGTGTGTGTGTGTGTGTGTGTGTGTGTGTGTGTGATGGAAATACTTAAGGTCTACTCTCTCAGCAAATTTCAGGTATACAATACAGAATTATTAACTATAGTCACCATCCTATATATTAGATTCCCAGAACTCATTTAGCCTATATAACTGAAACTTTATACCCTTTGACCATCTAATTTGTCCCACCATCCAGTCCCTGGAAACTACCATTCTGCTCTGTGCTTCTATGAGTTCAACTTTTTTGGAGTCCACATATAATGAGATCATGCAGTATTTGTGTTTCTTTGTCTGGTTTATTTTACTTAGTATAATGTCCTCCAGGTTCATCCGTGTTGTCACAAATAGCAGGATTTCCTTCTTCTTAAATGCTGAATAATATCCCATTGTGTGTGTGTATCCCATTTTCTTTATTCATTCATCAGTCAGTGGACACTTAGGTTGTTTCCATATTGCATTTCCTTTGGATATATAGCCAGAGGTGGGACTTCTGGATCATATGATACTTCTATTTTTAACTTTTTGATGAACCTACATGCTGTTTTCCATTATAGCTGTACCAATTTACATTCCCATCAACAGTATTCAAGGATTTCCTTTTCTCCACATCCTGGGCAACACTTGTCATCTCTTGACTTTTTGATAAAAGCCATCCTAACAGGTATGAGCTGACATCTCACTGTGGTTTTGATTTGAATTTCCCTGATGATTAGTGATGTTAAGCACTGTTTAATATAACTATTGGCCATTAATATATCTTCTTTTGAGAAATGTCTGTTCAGATCCTTTGCCCATTTTTAAATCAGGTTATTTGGTTTTGGGCTATTGAGGTATTTGAGTTTCCTATACATATTGGAAATTAATTACGTATCAGATGTATGCTTTGCAAATATTTTCTCCCATTTCATAGGTTGTCTCTTCATTCTGTTGTTTCCTTTGCTGTGCAGAAGCTTTTTAGTGTGAGGCAATCAGACTTGTCTATTTTTGCTTTTGTTACCTGTGTTTTGGGGATCATATCCAAAAAATCCTCATCCATACCAATATCAAATAGCTTTTCCCCTATGTTTTCTCCTACTAGTTTTCCAGTATCAAGTCTTACATTTAAGTCTTTAATCTATTTTGAGTAGATTTTTGTATATGGTATTAAGATGGGGATCTAGTTTCACTATTTTGCATGCGGGTGTCCAGTTTTCCCAGCACCATTTATTGAAGAGACTATACTTCCCCCGCTGTATATTCTTGGCACTTTTGTCTAAAATCAATTGACCATATATGCATGTGTTTATTTCTGGGCTCTCTAGTCTCTTCCATTGGTCTATGTATCTGTTCTTTTGCCAATATCATACTGTTTTGATTACTATCGCTTCATAATATAGTTTGAAATCAGGAGTGTGATGCCTCCAGCTTTGTTCTTTTTGCTCAAGATTGCTTTGACTATTCAGGATCTTTTGTGGCTCCATATAAATTTTAGAATTGTTTTCTCTATTTCTATGAAAAATGTTATTGGAATTTTGACATGGATCGCATTGAACCTGTAGACTGATTTGGGTAGTATGGACATTTTAACAATATTAATTATTCCACTTCATGAGCACAGAGTATCTTTCCATTTATTTGTGTCTTTTTCAATTTCTTTCATCAATGTTTGTAGTTTTCAGTATACAGATTTTTCACTTCCTCAGTTAAATACATTTCTAAGTATTCTATTCTATTTGACTCTGTTTTAAATGGGATTCTTTTCTTTTCTTTCCTTTTCTTTCTTTCCACACAACGTGGCTTGTGGTATCTTAGTTCCCCAATCAGGGATTGAAGCCAGACCCCCACAGTGAAAGCACCAAGTCCTAACCACTGGACCACCAGGGAATTCCCTAGGATTGTTTTCTTAGTTTCTTTTTTGGATATTTCATTGATAGTGTATAGAAACACCAACAATTTTTGTATGTTGATTGTGTATCTTGCAAATTTACTGAATTAGTTTATTAGTTCTAACAGTATTTTGGTGGTCTTTGGAGTTTTCTATATATAGGATCATGTCATCTGCAAACAGACAATTTTACTTCTTCCTTTCCAATTTGGATGCCTCATTTCTTTTTCTTGACTAATTTCTCTGGCTAGGACTTCCAGCACTATACTGAATAAAAGTGGCAAGAATGAGCATTCTTATCTTGCTCCTGATTTTAGAGGTAGAGCTTTCAGCTTTTCACTGTTGAATATGATGTTAGCTGTAGGCTTGTCTTAATGACGTTTATTATGTTGAGATACATACCTTCTATACCTAAGGTTTTGAGAGGTTTTATCATGAAAGGATGTTGAATTTTGCAAAAGCTTTTCTGCGCCTTTGAGGTGAGCGTATTTTAAATTTCACTCTGTTAATGTGGTATATCACATTTACTGATTTGCAGATGGTGAACCAGCCCTGCAGCCCAGGGATAAATCCCACTTGATCATGCTAATGTACTATTGAACTTGGTTTGCTAGTATTTTATTGAGGATTTTTGTGTCTATGTTCTTCAGGGATATTGTCATGTAATTTTCTCTTCCTGTAGTGTCCTTGTTTGGCTTTGGTATGAGGGTAATGCTGGCTTCATAAAATGAGTTTGGAAGTGAACCCTCCTTTTCTATATTTTTGGAAGTTTGAGAAGGGTTGGTGCTAATTCTCCTTTAAATGTGTGGTAGAATTCACCAGTGAAGTTACCTGGTCCTGGGTTTTTATTTGTTGGGAAGTTTTTGATTACTGATTCAATCACCTTACTCATTGGTCTGTTAAAATATTCTGTTTCTTCTAGGTTATCCAATTCATTAACATACAATTGGTCCTAGTAGTCTCTGTATTTCTGTGGTATTAGTTGTAATGTATCCTCTTTCTTTTACTATCTTATTAGAGTCTTTTCTTAGTCTAGCTAAAGGATTGTCAACTTTGTTTATCTTTTCAAGAAACCAAACAAAGTTTCTGCTGAGAAAGCTGCTGTTAGTCTTATGGGGCCCCTTTCTATGTGATGAGTTGTTTTTCTCTTGCTGCTTTCAAAATTATCTCTTTGGGGCTTCCCTGGTGGCGCAGTGGTTGAGAGTCTGCCTGCCGATGCAGGGGACACGGGTTCGTGCCCCGGTCTGGGAAGATCCCACATGCTGAGAAGTGGCTGCGCCCATGAGCCATGGCCGCTGAGCCTGCGCATCTGGAGCCTGTGCTCTGCAATGGGAGAGGCCACAACAGTGAGAGGCCCGCGTACCGCAAAAAAAAAAAAAAAAAAATTATCTCTTTGTCTTTGACTTTTGAAAATTTGATTATAATACGTCTCAGTGAAAATCTCTTGAAGTCCAGTCTATTTGGGGTTCTTTGGGCATCATGAATCTGGATGTTCATTTCCCCCTGCAGATTTGGAAAGTTTTCTGATATTATTTCTTTAAATACACTTTCTGCCACTTCCTTATTCTCTGCCCCTTCTGGGACTCCCATAATGCATATATTTGTTCTTTTCCTTTTGTCTCATAGGTCATGTAGGCGTTCTTCCCTCTTTTTTATTATTTTTATTCCTCTAATTGGATCATTTCAAATTACTTGTCTTTGAGTTTGCTGATTCTTTCCTCTGCATGATCAAGTTTGTTAATGAAGTTCTCTGTTGAATTTTTTGGTTCAGTCTTTGTATTATTCAGCTCCAGGATTTCTTTTTGGTCTTTTTAACAGTTTCTATTTCTTTGCTAAACTTCTCATTTTGTCCGTGTATTCTTTTCCTAATTTTGTTCACTTGTCTGTGTTCTCCTGTAGCTCATTAGGGATTTTAAAATGATTATTTTGAATTCTTTGTTAGCAGTTCATGGCTCTCCATTTCTTTAGGGTTGGTTACTGGAGCTTTATTAGTTTCCTTTGATGGTGTTATGTTTGTTTGCCTCATTCATCATGATCCATGTAGTCTTGCATTGGTGTCTATGCATAAGAGCAGACACCTCCTCCAGTCTTTACAGACTGGTTTTGAAAGACCTTTTCCTGCTGGGTCCCTGGATTAATGGGACTTCCTCTAGAATTGTGGTCAAGCAGAGCCCAAGTCTTATAGCTGTTGCTGGATCTGCAGTCAAGTCTGCAGTTGGCAGGCCTTTCATCAGGGGTGCAGTTGTGTGTGGCTTCAGCCAAGTCCCTGAGCATGCTCCCATCAGATGACTTAGCTGGTCCCTGAGAATTACAGTGTTTTAATCCACGTTCCACCACCATTTTTCCCTACCTTTATTAAGGTACAATTGACAAAAAATGTACGTATTTAAGGTATACAATTTGATATTTTGATATATCCATACACTGTGAAAGAATCACAATAAAACTAATTAACATATCTATCACCTCACATAGTTATTTTCTGTGTGCGTAGTAAGAACACTTGAGATATATAGCCTTTAGCAAGTTTCAAGTATACAATACAGTATTATCAACTATATTCATACTACTGTAGCTTAGATCTCCAGAACTTATACCTCTTGCATAACTAAAACTTTGTTCCCCTTGACTCATTTCCTTTTATCTGCTCTGCCACTTATTAACAATGAGAATTTGGGCAAAACTTTTACCAAAATTCTCACAGCGAGCAAGGCAAGTTTTCATTCTAGGATTCTGTGCAACTTAAAAGGAAGCCATTCTACCCATGACCTAAATTTTCTGGGCCTCAGTTTTCTTACCTGTAAAATGGGGATGTTAATAGTATCTATCCTGTGGAAATGTTAATAGGTATAAATGAGTTAGTGCTGCAAGACTTCAAGAATCTATAATGGTGCTGGAATTCCGCAGTTAGTATTAGCCATTATTATAATTATACCATTATATATTACCTTTATAATATAAATATTATTCTTAAATGCAAGCTTGACCAATTCCCTTAATGGTCTTTCTGCTCACTCCAGGCTCCCAACTACCATTTCCTTCAATCCTACCCAGATCTAAGTTCATCAGTGTCTTAATTCCCTCTCAGTGTTAAGTGCTCCCACCTGGAAAATATAACAGTTACTTTCCTAAATGACTACAATAAGCCTTGAGTGTCTCTGCCAGAAATGTTCCCAAAGAAAGAAAGGTCCTCTACACAGTTACAGAACATGATCATTAACTGGGGTCCATTAGTTTCTCCAGGAAACCCTCCCACAGAGGCATATTTGCAGGGAAGCTTCAGTTTCAGTACCCCTACCTAGCATAGTCCCTTCTCCCTCCCCTCCCACATCTCCATGTTGAATATTCAAATGACTGTCTCCTCCACCATCCTCAAAACCTCTTGAAAATTAATATTGTGCCTTATTCATCTTTGTATTCCCAGTATCTCTAGCTCATAGTAGGAATTCAATCCATGCCAGCAGAATTATAATGCATGGTAGAAAATAAATGCCATTAGTGAGGGTTATATCAAATGTTATATGATTTTAAAAGAGAGAACATCCTGTTGGATGGATCACAAAGGCTTCATGGAGAAAGTAGCATTTTTCAAGGTCTTGGAGAACAAATACAACTTGGAATTCCAGGCAGATAGAACCAAGCCAACAGAGATATCAAGGCCAGAAAGTGCAGACCACATTTTAGTGGCAAAAAGAAATGATGACAAGGTCCCAAATATGCCTGCGTGTATCTGAAGTAGAGAAGAGAGGAAGGCATTTGTGGTTGATAGGCAGAGCAAAAGTAAAAACCAGGTACTGTCAGAGAAGATAACAACAGAATGTGGAGGAGAAAGAGATACTGAATTAGGTGTTACAACTCTTAAAAATGGGAATGAAGAGTCAGCTTGCAAGGTGTTGAGGAATGAGTATTTGGAGGAAAGAAAGAACAGTGAATGAGGAATAATATTTTCTATAATTTTATAGTGAAAGGCAAAGAATAAAAAGATAGTAGTTTGAAGCTGTATTAAGATGTAGCATAGGATTCCTACACAAAAGTGATACAATGCAGTGGTTAAGAACATGATTCTGGTACCTGGCTATTTGAGTTTAAATCCTGAGTTAAGCTACTTGCTATCAGAGTGATCTTGAACAACTTATTTAATCTCTCTGAGCCCCATTTCCATGATATATAGCTTGGAGTCTTGTTGTGAGGAATAATGAGCTAATAAATATAAAGCAGTTACAACAGTATCTGCCTCATAGTTACCACTCAATAAATGTTAACTAGCTAGAATACAGAAGACAGAAATACACATACACACACACACACACACACACACACACACACACACATATAGACAGAGTATGATTATCAAGGAAATTGGGAAAAGTCAAAGGCACTGGGTAATTAAGGCTTTTATTGCATAACTAGAAAGATTTCTCTTTTGTGTCATAGAATAATATACTTAAAGCTTACTGAACCCAGCTCTTTCCCTGCTACACACTCTGCTTCATTCTATAGATGAAGAAACCTGAGGTTCAGAAAGAATAAATAACTTGACCCCAGGTCATCCTGGTTAATAACAAGGCAGGATGAGGACCTAAGGATCTTGATTCCCATTCCAGTGTAGAGCAACCATCTCACAGAAAATGCTGTAAAGGTTACCCAACCAGCTGGTCAAGATCTGAAGTGACTTACTAGTAGAATAAGAGGGAGACTCAGAGAAGTTAAGATGTGAAGGTTACTGAGGACCGGCTGCATTGAACTGGCCTCCTATCTCTCAGTTTCAATCCTCCGGCATTTTTATTTCTATTTTGAAATTAGTCTAAAAGACAGTGGCTCTAGAAACAACCCACAAAGTATCCAAATCTGAAACACAATATTGTATAATATTGTATAATCATAATCATATCCCAAAATGTACATTTGAGAATAATGTCTCAAAGAAAATGAAAAAAAAAGTAGAAAAAGCAACCACACAAAAACCTTCTGTGGAATGATAAAAATAAAAACAAAATATTGGTTAAACTTTTAATTTTCCACTTTCAAATTTTATCAAATGATACAATTTTGGTATATCTTGTTTTGTACTAAAAAGTCTCTGTTGTCCACGGAAAACTAGATGAGAATGTCTCAGTTAGAAATGGAGATATATTATTCTCAGATATATTAAACAAAATTTGGTTACCCAATAGGTCGGATTATGTTTCTGATTAAACAACTTGCTGGTTAAATATAGGACTTAAACCAACAACAGATTACCAGTGGTTTGCTATTGTTCGGTTCTTCACAAAGGAGCAATTATTTGAGAAACCAGGGATGGATAAAAGAAAGGAAGCCTGTTTTTGGAATAATATAAAGGGACTTAATTTGTAGTTTTCAAAGAAAAGAAGAATCAAATGAAAATAAAATTGGTGTTCTGGGTTTGGGGACCTAAACAGGCCCAATATAAAAAAAGAAAAAAATAGATTATAGAAATGTGAAACTACCATCATAATTTCAGCTGCACACTTGAAAAACAATAAGAAAACATGTCTAAAATAGAACTTTTATTTCGTCTGCCAACTGAAAATTGATGTTTTCATTATGCTTTCAGTCAAGGGTTTATTTGTAAATACTAGGTAGAGTTTTCCTCCATGAGTTAAACAGCTTTTTCCTATAGAGAATCTTTTGCAGAGTATGGGAAGTAAGAAAAGCAACGTGTTGGGAGATATTTTAATTACAGCAGAGAAAGAGGCCTCTGGGTCTCATCTTTTGGATTCCTATAAAGGTGTAGCAAAGCTCTGGGTCCAACTTTACTACTCATTAAATCCTTTTTGGTTCATTCACCTAAACCAAGTAAGATGAACAAAGGCTCAAAGATTAATGGTTCTTAGCTAACCATAGGTTATAAATTATTCTGGTCTGAACCATAAAATTTAATGCTTCAGTTTGTCCACTTATAAAAATGAACATTGGGGATTCCCCGGTGGCGCAGTGGTTGAGAGTCCGCCTGCCGATGCAGGGGATGCGGGTTCATGCCCCGGTCTGGGAAGATCCCACATGCCGTGGAGTGGCTGGGCCCGTGAGCCATGGCTGCTGGGCCTGCGCATCCGGAGCCTGTGCTCCGCAACGGGAGAGGCCACGGCAGTGAGAGGCCCACGTACCGCAAAATAAAATAAAATAAAATAAAATAAAATAAAATGAACATTAAGGACAATGTCTCTATATATTTAAGGGAACTGTCAAGAGAGAAAAATATTTGTATTTTTACCTGGTATCCTTTAAAAATAAGGCATATGGATGCATTGCCATCCACCAGTTTGTATTCTCTCCAAAATTCAAAGTCACTAGATTAGTCATGATATGTGTTCTCTTTTAAGCTAGAACTCCAGATTTTAAGGTTATGTTCACAAACCTTGGGACATGATTATAAAATAATTTGCCTGTGTGAGATGTGTTGAGGCCAGTATATTATAGGAGGAATAGTAATATAGAGGTTCAATTATTAAAAAATCAATTTAGCCATTTCAAGATGATGTATTTACATGCATTTGTACCTTCCTCCACCTGAGTTTGCATGCAAATGTTAGGAAAAGGAAAAGCACTTCCAGAGTGGTGGAGTAAGCACCTTCAAAAATCTACTTCAGAAAAGAAACAAAACACTGAAAAAATTGTCCAAATCACCTTTTTCAAAACTGGAAATTTACCAAAGGCTTGCAACAATCTGAGGAGTACTTATTGAAGAAAAATGGCTGAAACCAGGTAAATGAGCTTTGTAGAGTTTTAACTTGTTATATTCTCATCCCCTTTTGCCCAGCTTTGTGGTGAGCCTTTAAAAACCCAGAAGCCTCAAAACCATGATATCTGTGAAAAAAAGCACCCTAGTAGCCACTAGAAGTGACAGAGGGGGGTTGGAGCTCTCCAAAAAGCAACATCCCCAGAAAACTGTCACTATTTTACCTGATAGCTCTCTGGAAAAGGTCCATTCACAGGGCTTGATCTGACTCAGATCTCAATCAGTAATAAAACCTTATCCCTAAGACTTTTGGCATGGCATGGACTTATATATACTACCAAATGTAAAATAGATAGCAAGTGGGAACCAGCTGCATAGCACAGGGAGATCAGCTCCGTGCTTTGTGACCACCTAGAGGGGTGGGATAGGGAGGGTGGGAGGGACATGCAAGAGTGAGGAGATGTGGGGATATATGTATATGTATAGCTGATTCACTTTGTTATAAAGCAGAAACTAACACACCATTGTAAAGCAATTATACTCCAATAAAAATGTTAAATAAATAAATAAATAAATAACGATCAGTGGGGGCTTCCCTGGTGGCACAGTGGTTAAGAATCTGCCTGCTAATGCAGGGGACATGGGTTCGAGCCCTGGTCCAGGAAGATCCCACATGCCATGGAGCAACTAAGCCCATGCGCCACAGCTACTGAGCCTGTGCTCTAGAGCCCGCAAGCCACAACTGCTGAGCCCATGTGCCACAGCTACTGAAGCATGAGCACCTAGAGCCCATGCTCCTCAAAAAGAGAAGCCACTGCAGTGAGAAGCCTGTGCACCACAATGAAGAGTAGCCCCCGCTTGCCGCAACTAGAGAAAGCCCACGCACAGAAACAAAGACCCAACGCAGCCAAAAATAAATAAATAAATTTATTTAAAAAAAGAAAAAGAAGGGCTTCCCTGGTGTTGCAGTGGTTGAGAGTCCACCTGCTGACGCAGGGGACACAGGTTCGCACCCTGGTCCGGGAAGATCCCACATGCTGCGGAGCGGCTAGGCTCGTGAGCCTTGGCCACTGAGCCTGCGCTCCACAATGGGAGAGGCCACAACAGTGAGAGGCCCGTGTACCACAAAAAAAAAAGAAAAAAAATACAATCAGTGGCAATGGTTTAACACTGCAGTGATGTAAGACAGCAATACTAGTTGAGGCAAACAAGAGGCTGGCCAAAAAACTGAAAAGGAAAATCTGGGTATGTTATGTCCATAGTGGACTTTGGAAAGTCCCAAAATATTCCTAGAAGGCCACACACATATATAAATCTGTAGGCATGCCCAGGAAGGATCTGAGAAAGACCTAAACTCTCTACTCTAACTAACATCAAGGCTTTGTGCAAGTAGGAACTAAAGACTTAAGGAGAATTGTAAACTGATGGCCAATATATTGAAGGTGTGTGCAAGACAGAGCCCCTCAGCAAACAGTGGTAGACTTTTTGTTCAAAGCTTTCAAGAAAATCTCTGTCCAATCAATAACTGACCTCTAAGTTAATACAGCAGAGATTCCAGTGGCCACACATGCAAAGAATACAGACTACAGAATTAGTCAAGAAAAGTCACTAAACAAATAGTAATAACAAAAAACCAACAAGACCTGCTGAGAGAGGAGAACCTGATTTCTAGGTTTCCACATTATTATATCTGAATTGTCCAGTTAAAAAAAGACACATGCACACAACCAGGGAAGTATGGCCCACAAAGGAAAAAAAGCAGTCAACAAGACCTATCCCTGAAGAAGACCAAATGTTGAACTTACTAGCCAAAGACATTAAATCAGCTATTATAAGTATTTTCTAAGAACTAAAGGAAGCTATACCCAAAGAATTAAAATTATGAGAACAGGGCTTCCCTGGTGGCGCCGTGGTTGAGAGTCTGCCTGCCGATGCAGGGTACACGGGTTTGTGCCCCCGTCTGGGAAGATCCCACATGCCGCGGAGCAGCTGGGCCCGTGAGCCATGGCCGCTGAGCCTGCACGTCCGGAGCCTGTGCTCCGCAACGGGAGAGGCCACAACAGTGAGAGGCCCGCGTACCACAAAAAAAAAAAAAAAAAAAAGTATGAGAACAATGTTTCATCAAACAGGTAATATAAATAAAGAGATAAAAGTTACAAAAAATAACTAAGTAGAAATTTTGGATTTGAAAAGTACAATAACTGAAATCAAAAATTCACTAGAGGGGCTCAACAGATTTGACCTGGTAGAAGTGTGAATCAGTAACTTGAGGAGAGATCAATTGTGATTACCCAGTCTGAGAAATATAAAGAAAAAGGAACAGAGCCTCAGAGACCTGTGGGATACTATCAAATGTACCACATATGCATAATGGGAACCCTGGAAGAAAACAAGGGAGAAAGGGACAAGAAGAATATATGAACAAAGAATGCCCAAGAACATATCAAATTTGATGACAAAAATTAATCTACACATCCAAGATCAGTGAACTCCAAGGAGAATAAATGTAAAAGATCTACACCTAGATGCATTATAGTCAACCTATTGAACACTCAAGACTAAAACAGAATCTTGAAAGCATCAAGAGAAAACTGACTCATCATAACAAGAGATCAAAATTAAGATTAAATGCTGACTCCTCATCAGATACCATGGAGGTCAGAAGGCAGTGGGATAACATATTTAAAGTGCTGAAACCAAAAGAATGCCAACCAAGAATTTTATGTCCTGTAAAACATCCTTCAAAAATGAGAAAGAAAATAAGATATTACCAGGTATTTTTTAAACTGAAAGAATTTTTGGCTAGCATACATTCTCTGAAAGAAATACTAAAGTGAGTACTTCAGGCTCAAATGAAAGAATTGTGGACAGAAACTCAAAACCATATGAAGAAATTAAAAGCACTGGTAAAAGTAACCATACAAGTATATGTGAAAACAGTATAAACGTATTTTTGTTTTTAACACTTTTCTTCTAGTTGATTTAGAAGATAACTACGTAAGCAAGAATTATAAAAATGTGTTGGGGGACTTATAACATATAACAATATAATTTGCATAGATAATCATAGCAGAAAGGAGTGGGTAAGGAGAAGAGCAATAGTGGATACTAAGTTTTGTATACTATTAAAATTAAATTGGTAGTTTTTTATTGAGCTGACATTGATTTATAACATTATATAAGTTTCATGTGTACAACACTGTAATTTGACTTCTGTATATACTACAGCGTGCTCACCAGGAAACGTTTAGTTTTTACCTGTCACCATACAGTTGACCCCCTTTATACATTTTGCCCTTCCCCAATCCCCCTGCCCCTCCAGTAATCACTAATCTTCCTTCTGTATCCATGTGTTTGTTTTTGTTGTTGTTGTTGTTCATTTTTTTCCCCACATATGAGTGAAATCATGATATTTGTCTTTCTTTGTCTGACTTATTTCACTTAGCATAATACCCTCCAGGTCTATCTGGGTTGTCACAAAAGGCAAGATTTCATCTTTTCTATGGCTAAGTAGTATTCTGTCTTCTGGTGTGTGTGTGTGTATGTGTATGTGTGTATAACATCTCTTTATCTATTCTTCCATCAATGGGCACTTAGGTTATTTCCATATCTTGGCTATTGTAAATAATGCTGCAATGAACATGTGGTGCATATATCTTTTTGAATTAGCATTTCCATATTCAACCAGATAGATACCCAGAAGTGGAATAGCTGGATCATATGGTAGTTCTATTCTTAATTTTTTGAGGAATTTCTATACTGTTTTCCATAGTGGCTGCATCAATTTACATTACCATCAAGAGCGTATAGGGTTCCCTTTTCACCACATCCTCTCCAACATAAAGTTGGTATTAATTTGAACCAGATTCTTTTAAGTTAACATGTTCATTGTAATCCCCAGGAAAAGCACTAAAAAATAATGAAGAATATATAGTAAAAGAAAAAGGAAGGGAATTAAAATGATACACTAGAAAATATTTATTTAACCAACAGAAAAGGTATTAATGTAGGAACAGAGGGTAAAAAAACACATAAAGCAAATAGAAAATGATAACAAAATGGCAGATGTAAATCCTACATTATTGGTAATTACATTAAATGTAAATGGATTAAACATCCAATTAAAAGGCCGAGATTAAATATATATGTATGTTTGTGTGTCCTTATATACATACACACTATCTATCAGAGACCCACTTTAGATTCAAACACACATATAGATTAAAGTTAAAGGGCAGAAAAAGACGATTAAAGGGAAATTTGCAGCTGTAAATGTATATATTAAAAAAGAAATATTGAAAATAACCTAACTTCTACTTCTAGCTTCTTTCTAATTAATAAATTTGAAAAAGGAAACAGAACTAAAGTGAACAAAAGCAAGTAAATAATAAAGACTAGAGCAGACATAAATAAAAGAGGGAATAGAAAAATAATAGAGAAAATCAATAAAACCAAGGGTGGATTCTTTGAAAAGATCAACAGAATTGACAAACTTTTAGCTAGACTGACAAGAGAAAAGAGAGAGGACCCAAATTACTAAAGTCAGAAGTGAAAGAAGGACATTATTATCAACCCTACAAAAATAATTTTTAAAAGATTATAAAAGAATGCTATAACTGTATGCCAACAAATTGGATAACTTAGAGGAAACTGACAATTTCTTAGTAAAACACAAAGTACAAAACTGACTGAAGAAGAAACAGAAAATCTGAATAGATCTAAAATAATAAAGGAAACTGAGTATGACTGATTCACTTTGTTATAAAGCAGAAACTAATAAAAAAAAAAAAAAAGGAAACTGAATTAATAATCAAAAAGTTACCCACAAAGAAAAGCCCAGGTCCACATGGCTTCACTGGTGAATTCTACCAAACATGTGAAGAATTTATGTCAGTTCTTCTCAAGTTCTTCCAAAATATAGAAGAGAAGGGATCCCTTTATAACCCATTTGATAAGGCCAGCATTACTCTGATACTAAAGCTAGACAAAGACATCATGGGAAAGAAAACTACAGAACAATATCCTTATGAATATAGACAGAAAAATTCTTCAATAAAATACTAGTAAAATGGGGACTTCCCTGGAAGTCCAGTGGTTAAGAATCCGCCTTCCCTTGCAGAAAACACAGGTTCAATCCCTGGTCAGGGGCCTAAGATCCCACATACTGCAGGGCAACTAAGCCCACACACCACAACTACTGAGCCTCATACTTTAGAGCCCACGCACCACAACTAGAAAGAAGGCCACGAGCCGCAAGAAGAGCCCTCACACCACAATGAAGATCCCGTGTGCCACAACTAAGACCTGATGCAGCCAAATAAATAAATTAATTAATTTTAAAAAATTAAACTAATATGGCAATATACTAAGAGGATTTTACACATTACCAGGTGCTATTCTTACCAGGAATGAAAGAGTGATTCAATATGTAAAAATCATTCAATGTAATGCATCACATCAGTAGAACGAAGGAAAAGGCACATGATCATCTAAATTAATGACAAAAAAGCATTTAACAAATCCAACATTTTCATGATAAAAACATTCAACGGTCTAGGAGTAGAAGGAAACTTCCTTAAACTGACTGATGGCATTAATGAAAATTCACAGCTAACATCATACTCACTGGTAAAAGAGTGAAAGCTTTCCTCTTAAGATCAGGAACAAGACAAGGATGTCCACTGTCTCCACTTCGATTCATCATCACACTGGAGGTCCAGAGCAATCAGATAAGAAAGAGAAATAAAAGGAATCTAGCTCAGTATGTAGGAAGAAAAAATATCTCTATTCTCATGTAACATGATCTTGTATATAGGAAATACTAAGGAATCCACATACACACATGCACACACAAATGGTTAAAACTAAGAAACAACCTCAGCAAGGTTGCAGGATACAAGATCAATATACAAAAATCAATTGTAGTTCTAAACATTAGCAATGAACACTCCAAAAATGAAATTAAGAAAACAATTTCATTTATAATAGTAACAAAAAGAGAAGGATATTTAGGAATAAATTTGCAAAAGAAGTGCAGGACTTGTACACAGAAAATTGCAAAAAAACAAAATTGTTGGAAAAAAATGACCTAATGAAAGGTATTCCTTACTCATAGATCAGAAGACTATCATTAAGATGACAGTATTCCCTAAAATGATACACAGATTTAACACAATCCCTATCAGATTCCCATCAGGCTTTTTTTTTTTTTTCCAGAAATTACCAAACTGATCCAGCAATTCAGTGTAAATGCTAGAGACCCAGAACAGCCAAAACAATCTTGAAAAAGAAAAACAAAGTTGGAGGACTCATATTTCCCAATTTCAAAACTTACTAAAAATCAACAGTGCTCAAGATAGCCCTCACATTATGGCAGTTGGGAGGTACTACTCTAACAGCTTACTCTTTTCCTATCTGTACTAAAATAAAGACTACTAGGAGAAAGAAACAATCACAGAGTTCCCAGGCAGCTGTATTTTCCTCCCCTTAAATACAAATCAACAGCTGACTACCAGAATGTGAGGAATAGCTGCAGCAGGAAGGAAGGATCAAGTTTAAAAAAAACAAACAGAAAAGAGAACTAGATATTATGTACCTTCTGGCAGACACAATCTATGACATATTCTGGCCAAAAAAAAATTGAATATGATATAATCAAGCCTCTCACCTCACTCCAATTCACAAAAAAATACTGCAGTTTGTTACATAGGGTTGCAATCAATAAGGTCCAAACTGTGGGAAGCTCTTTACCATCTTCTTAAAATAATAAATTACATAGGGAGTAAAGAGAGAGAGACCCACACAGAGATGGCGGGATGTGAAACTTATAGCTTAAATAAGACTTAAGAGACATATAATTAATTGTAGTATATGGACTTTACTTAAATCCTGATTGGAAAAAACTTGTAAAAACACAAAACAAAAGAAAGGACAGATCAGGGAAATGTTCAACACACACTGGATATTTGGAGGATATTAAGGAATTTTTATTAGTGTGGTTTATAAATTTTAAATTCCTTACCTTTTAAAGAAACAATGAATTATTTAAGGATAAAATGATATAATGCTTTTCATTTTCTTCAAAATAATTCAGTTGGGGGGATAATGAAGGGTTCAAATGAAACAAGATTGGCAATAAATTGATCATTGTCAAGACTGGGTGAGGGGTACATGAATACATGTAAGTTCATTATACTATTTTCTCTACTTATATGTTTGAAATTTTTCATAATAAACAGTTTAAATTAACTATTTAATTTTAAAAGACTACCAGAAAAAATGGGGGGGGGTGTATCAGGATACATACCCTCTATTAGGCATATTGTGGTGAAATTTCATCTCCCAGAATACAGGGAAAATTCTTAAATCTTCCAGAGAAAAGAAAAATAATTTACCTATAAATAAACAAGAATCAGATTGGCATCAGGCTTTTCATTAACAATAATAGATGTTTGAAGATGATGAAGTGAGATTGTCAAAGTTTTGAAGGAAAATTCTTTCCAACTTAGAATTTTCTACTCTGACAAAATATCTATCAAGTATGAGAATAAAGTTTGTAAGAACTCAGAAAGTTTAATTCTCATTCACACTTTCTGAGGATGTTGCCTGAGGACACTTGGAGCAAACTGAGAATGAAAACCAAGAAAGATACAGCTGTGATTTCAAGAAGAATGTGGCAGAAAGAGGTAGATGTGTCTTCAAGAAGAAAGATGTAATAAATTCCAAGCAATAGGAAGAATTGGTAGGGATATTATAGAAAAGTCTTATGTTCTTCTGCTAACAAGAGAAGCATAAACAAAAATTACAAAAGACAAAAATAACTGTATGAAGCATGAAAATTGTTCATCCTCACAAGTAAATAAAAAATACACATTTAAATAACAAGATACCATTTTTTTAACCTATCAGATTACCACAAAAATGTTTGGAATTATATTACCCAGTGAGGTTAAAATTGGGTGAAATAAACAACTTGTCTATTTTTGGTGTGATAGGTAGAATAATGGCTCCCAAATATGTCTATGCCCTAATCCCCGGAACTCATGAATATATTACCTTACACAGCAACAGCAATTTTGCAGATGTGATTAAGAGCACAAACCTTGAGATGGGGAGATTATCCTTCATTATCCAAGTGGACCCAATCTAATCACATGAGCCCTTAAAAATGGAGAGCTTTTCCTGGCTGGATCAGAGAGATGAGACAATGGAATGCAGAAAAGTCAGCTGGAAGATGGCAGGATGAGAAGGATTCAATACCCATTGCTGCTTCTGAGAAGTAGGGGCCATGTACGCAGCAGAGAAAGGCCACTAGGAGCTAAGGGCAGCTGCCAGCTGCCAGCAGCAAGGAAACGGGGACCTCAGACCAAACCCATGGAACTGAATTCTGCCACCTGATTGATCAAGGAAATAGATTCTGCCCTAGAGCCAACAGAAAGGAATGAAGTCCCAATAACAACCTGATTTTAGGTCAGTGAGAGCCATACCAGACGTCTAACCTGCAGAAATATAATAAAGGTGTATAGTTTAAACCACTAAGTTTGTGCTAATTTCTTAGAGTAACAGTAGAAAATTAACAATAGTTGGTAAAGGTAGAGATTGGCAAAATCCTGGAGGAAAGCAATATTAAAATATGTAATCAGAACTTTAAGAGTATTTATATCTTTTAACCAAATAATTCTACTTCTGGGAATACATACACAGGAAATAGTCATAAATATGGAAAACCTCTTATTTAAAAAAATATTTGTCACAGCATTATTTATAGTAGCAAAAAGCTAGAAGAAATATATTAATGTTTAACACTAAGGAAAAGGTTAGACCAACAAATCCATCCAAAGGAACATTATCCAGCAAATAAAAATTAGGTTTATAAATATTAAATAACAATATGCTGCCATGTTAATTACTTAAAGACTTTTTTAAAAGTATCAATACATAGAAAAAATATCTGAGAGAAAAATACAAAAACATTAGTAGCATCTGCATTAGAGAAGAGGTGACTTTAAATACACTTTCCATTTCTCTGCATTTCCGAGTTTCCTTTAATGAGTGTGAATTCCTTTAATCTGCTAGAATAAGGCAGATGAGTGCAAGCATGGATGATGTTAGCACCTCTCCGACGGTGGATGGGTTTTTACTCATTACATGTAACTTGACCTGGCTTTAAGGGTAGATGAATTAGGCAGCTTTCTCCATAGTATAAATTTAAGAAAAACCAGGAAGGCCTGTGGGCATTTCACACAACAAAGATAGAGAAGGAATGCTTGGCTTGGCAAATCCTAAGGAAATACATTGACTTCTTTCAAAAGCAATTCTATTCAAAAGCAGTAGAAAGAGCAGGGGACATACAGGTAGCTCCAGTATAAATTATAAAAGTATCCTTTTTTCTACTGTACTTTTAGTTTTTTTCCTTTTGATAAACTTACTTTGGAATAATTTTAAATTTATAAAAGTTGCAAAGATAGTACACAGATGTCCTATATGACCCTCACACAGTTTCCCCATTGTTAACATCTTACATTTGTCAAAAAGTAGAAACTGACACTGGAACATTATTAACTAAACCTCAGATTTATTTGGATTTCACTAGTTTTTCCATTAATATCCTCTTTCTATTCCAGCATCCAATTAATGGTACCACATTGCATTTAGCTGTCATGTCTCTCCTGTCTCCTCTGGTTTGTGAGTTTCTCAATCCTTCCTTATTTTTCATGACTTTGACAGTCTTCAAGAGTACTGCTAAGTGTCCTGTAGAATGTCTGGATTTGTTTGATGTTTTTCTCATGACTATACTGAGGTTAGAAGTTTTTGGAAGAAATAGCACAGAGTTGAAGTTGTCTTGTTGCATATCAGATGATAGATGACACAGACATGACATCACTGGTGATGTTAACCTTCATCACTTGGTTAAGCCAGTGTTTGCAAGGTTTCTCCACTGTTAAATTAGTAGTGTCCCCTTTCCCTACTCTAATCTTTGGAGATAAATCACTAAATCTAGCCCACTCTCAAGGGAAGGTGGATGATAATTAAGCTTCACCCCCTGGAGAAGGATGTATCTGCATATTTCACCTAGAATTCTTCTCTAAGAAAGATTTGTCTCTTCTCCCCCATTCATTCATTCACTCATTTATATCAGTATGGACTCATGTATTTTTATTTCATACCTTAGCTTATAATCCAACCCTGCATTATTTCATTATTTATTTTGTTACTCAAATTATTCCAGCTTTGATCATCAGGAGCTCTTTCAAGTTGACTCCTGCGTTCCTTTGACATGCCCCATCCTTTTGGTTGATTGTGTACTTTCTTCCTGGTACTACAAGATGCTCATTTGTGTTTTCTCCGTCCCAGCCATAGAATCAGCTGTTTCTCCAAGAAGCCCTAAGGAATGGTATTTAGAAACCAAGATCTGACACTGGGTGTGCTTACTGCTACTCAGTCTACCGTAACTTTATAAGTTTCATGTATCTACATCTTCGGTTTCTTTATAGCTATAAAAAGGCTCTAATCTTTGTTTCAATTCTGGGACTACTAAAAGATCTCATAGCAATCCTAATCTCTGCAGTTTCTATTGAGAAGGTATTTTTAAAATACTTTTCTATTGCTCTATGAGTAGAAATACTCTCAACTTTTCTTCCCAAATGTCATCAATAGCTTATTTCTCTACAGAGGAATTTTATTTGTGCTTTAAAATTTTATTTTTTTAGAAAAGTAGCAAATGATATTCTTCATTTATAATTCTCTACTATTTCCTCTCTGAGTCAAACTGCCCTCACTCATTCATCTGTATTTTTTTTAAAGACAGACTCTTTTTTCCTTTTAAACTACTAAGGGGCAGCAAACAGAAAAGATTTTACTTTGTCTTGTTTAGTTTTCAATAAAGATTTCTTTATAGTCTCCCAACACATATCCCACTCCATCTCCCTGCCCTCCCCAACACAAAAATCTCTGAAACAGCTGTCATTATATCCAAAATTACACAACTAGGAATTTCTCTGACTTAAAGTTCTAATTCTAAAATATAAACATAATACTTCCTAACTAAATATGGTGGGTTGATCATGTGGGACAGGAAGCAATAGTGAACAAGGATTTCAACAAATTTTAGGAAGATAAGTTAGATTGAGGATTGTTAACACACTTAGCAGAGCTGAAGTATCATAAAGCTTAAGTGCCCCCACAGGGAGATGTGGATGAAAAGTGGGCCACATTGTCCCCAGAGAGCACTGGAAAAGTTTACGACTGAGAAGCTCCACGTAGCCAAGCAGGCAGGGATGAGGCACAGGGCTCACAGGAGAGTGAGACTCTCCTCCACAACCCAAGCAGTCAGGATCTCCAATTTGTGCCCACTCTGCCAGGGGAGAACCAACGTTTATTCTCAGGGAAATTTAACCAGATAGGCTCTGGGCTCAGGAGCATCAGGAACAGCACAGGGCAGCATAAAGCACAGATTTGAAAGCAGAATGAGCTTGGTGAAGTTGTTTGCACAGCCTGAACCAACCAAACCGCCAGCTAAAACCCATCGAGACCCTGCAGTCAAACTCACAAGGACACAAGCCTTGCTGTGCACATGGAGTTTCCCTTTTTTTTAAAGAGCTACTCTTAAATATGTTTATAAATAAAACAAATACAATTACTGTATATAAATAAATGTTAGAGGAAAACTTCTAACATGAAATACACTAAAATAAACCAAAAAAGAAGGGTATTTGGAGAAAATATACCTAATGCAGAAAACAGAGGTAATACAGACAAAACTTAAAACCTTCAAGATAAAGTTTGTTTTTATGGAAGAAAGTGGAGGGATGACACTATACATAAAATAAGAATAAGATGTTATAAATTTTTTTAAAAACATAATTGATTATGGAAGAGCTCCTAGAAATTAAATAAATATGATAGACAAGATAAAAAATTCAGGAAAAATGGGGTTAGGGACTAAATACAAGGAAATCCCCCATAAAATAGAACAAAAAGAAAAGGAAAATAGATTGGAAAATATGAGAAATTAGAGAATAAATTCTGCAGGTCCAATATCTCACTGGAGTTTCACAACAGTAAGAGCAAGGAGATTAAAGGGGAGGAGATTACCAAAGAAATAATACAAAAGATTCCCAGAATTGAAAGACATGAATCTCAAGTTTGAAAGCATCCTCAAGAAGTCAGCAAAATCAATGACAGGAATTTTATCATGAAATCAGAACAACAGAGATAAAAGATTCTCAAAGCTTATAGAGAGAAAAGAATACACACAGAGATCTATGCTGAGAATCAGTATTGCATCAGATTTCTCAGCAGCAGTACTGGAAGCTAGAAGGCAATGAATCAATGCCTCCCAAATCTGAAGGAAAATCTTTTTTAACCTAAAAAATTTTACCCAACCAAACTATCTATCAAGTATGGCAGTAAAGAAAACTATTTTATAGTATGCAAGGATTCAAAAAATTTACCTGTCGTACACACTTTCTTGGGAAGGTACTGGAGTATGTTCTCTATCATTGCAAGGGAGTAAGTCAGTGAAGAAGACATGGAAACAGAATCCAACAATAAAAAGGTACGAAAGAAAGACCCTGGACAAAAGCCATGAACAAGGCTTAGAAAACAACCAGTTCATGTGGGAGCATAGAGGGAAGTGGAAGGGAGGTCTGAGGTGTTTGAGAATTTTGAAAATACTATTGCTTGTATTTGACAGATTTTTTGGAGTATTCAGATAAAATAGCAGTAGGTAAATAGAAAGCAAAGCAAATGGAAAAAATGAGGAAATTATTAACCCTAGGTTAAACAAAATTTACATATAAAAGAAAGCATAATCACAGCATACTACTTAGAGCAATTATGGGACACATTTATATAAACATAATACTATAAATATTGTGATATAATTATATTAGGAGAATATTAAGAGAATGAAGGGGAGATATTTAAGACAAGGTGTTAGAAAGCTAGTTCCTCATCTACAATAACAGAAAGTTAATGGATAACATCTAAAATTGATAAATTAATAAATCATAGTATATACATATACAAATACATGTGTAAGTTGTCCCTGACTTATGGTTTTTCAAATTTAAGATGGTGCAAAAGCAATATGCATTCAGTAGAATGCATACTTTGAATTTTGAATTTTGATTTTTTTTTTCCAGCTAGCAACATGTGGTACAATACCCAGTGATCATCAGGGTAAACAATGGATATAATTACAACAATTCTGTACCCATACAACCATTCTGCTTTTCACTTTCAGTACAGTATTCAACAAATTACATGAGATATTCAACACTTTATTATAAAATAGGCTTTGTGTTAAGTGATTTTGCCCAACTGCTGGCTAACGTAAGTGTTCTGAGCACATTTAAAGTAGGTGAGGCTAAACTATAATGTTTGGTAGCTTAGGTGTATTAAACGCACTTAAACTTACAATATTTTCAACTGAGATGGATTTATTGGGACGTAACTGCATCGTAAGTTGAGGAAAATCTGTATATGGAAATATGGAAGTAAATACCAGAAGAAAAAGCTACAAGAATTTAAAATGGTTACTTCTACAGAACAGGACTGGGAGGGAGGTTTAGTAGAAGTGGGGCAGAGGATTAGTATTGTTTTAATAATCCTTTTACTATCACTTAATTTTCTAAACACATCAAGGGAAGTAACAAATGAAATCCGTGAAGCATCATTTTAGTATTAATAAATTTATCAGATCCTTTTTGCAAAAGGGATTTTGTTGGAGCGAAATCTGGAGAGAGCATATGAAAGTACGAAAATTTTACAAATTTCTTTAACCCATACTGTTGGTACTGTTTCTGGAACTCGGTCCAGGCCCCGTCCTACCCTGCCCTTCCTTGTCTTACTCTACGGTCATTACCATTTTATTCACATCTAGACCTTTAATTACTCTCAAAAAATTGATGACCCCCAAATCCTAACTCCAGCTCAGACCTAGAATCTAGTCTGAACTTTGTCACTAATGAGACGTGTGACCTGGGGGGAGTCACTTCTCTTTGGGTCTGGGTTGCCTTGTCTGTAAAGTGAAGTACTCAGATGAGTGATCTCTTAGGCCTTCCGCAGATAAGAATGGTAATGAAGGAGACACGTTTGTGTGGGTCTGGCTGTGGTAGGACTCCTCCTGAAATGTTGATCTGGAGCAGGAAGTGGACTCACGGAGCACTTATGCTGGCATTCTGAGATACACATACATATTCCAACATTCTGGAACCTCAAGTTCCCACTTTTCTCCTAATGGCTGAGCATTTGAAACTGCTGCCCTCTACTGCACAGAAATAATCCCACCAGGAAGGCTAGGAGGCCTCCAAGACCCAAAGCCAACCAGGACAAGGCCCTCTGGGAGGCAAGTGAGTCACAGGAACTAGCCTACAATGCAGTCAGAAAATAAGTGAAAAATCAAGCTATAAAAATCTGCTTAAGCAAATACATTGTGCTCCAGTACCTCAGATATGACCTCATCATTACCCTCAAGTTTTGCTTACTCCAGCCCCCTGATAGCCGGGCAGATTAAGGTAGGACAAGCAAGGGGGCCAAGGGCTGCTGCCCCATTCCAGAGGACTCCAGAAAACTCCAGAAACAAGTCCCTGGGAGTGTCACTATTGGAAGGCCACTGAAATATGGATACAAGGATAGGGTGAGGCAAAAAAGCTCTTTCCTAATAGCTGTTAGTCGAAAGAGTACTATGGGCCCTTAATTTGATCACCATTAGGATATTCTCATCTCTGAGAATAGGCCAATAAGCAAAGTAGTTAGTCTTACAACTTTGTTCTCTGCGGGGGTAAGTTTTCAACTTCCACCTGCAACCCAATGTACAACTGTAGCTTTGTGTTTGTTTTTCTTCTCACTCCCCAGAAGCAAGTTATCAAGGTTCCCATTCCATTTCCCAACAGCTCAGTAAATGGGATTGAATAGAATTTAGTGTCCTCTGGCCTTTTTCTCTGCTGAGACAATCCAACCAGTGCCAAATTCAGCCTGCCAAATGCACTGTCCCTTAGTATGGCTTTTATGAACAGTGGACAGATGTGGGCTGAGAATACAAGAAAGGGAGGGGGGAAAAGTATGAGAAAAACTTTTCCATTGAAACAACTACACTTATCTAAATATAGCCCAAGTCTACTCTCGAATGTTGGTTAGTTACTCCCAGAACTGCTCTTTGCTATTCCCCGCAACTACACACACACACACACACACACACTTTTGTATAAAGAGGAAATGTAGCGTAGGCTCAAGAACAATAATTGGCTTGGGACTGGTGTTGCATAACCTTGTCGTGATTCCCCTTATTTCACACTGACTTGAGCATGGCCCTGGCAACAGCCATCTGGTTCTGATCATCAACTGGTATCTCTCTTGTTGTGCTTAAAATCCTTCCTCCTTTGAGACTGTAGGCCAAACCAATCTCTTACCAAGTTGCCTTTCAATTGAACTGCTAATTGTGAAGTTCACTGAGAGCAACTGCTCTCCCTTCACTATTAGTTTTTTCCATTCCTCCTCAACCTTGACAACTTAGGAATTGCAACACACAACTATTACATTACTTTTCTCTTTCAAAAGCTATAGTTGGTAAACATAGCATTTTTTAGAAAGTTGTTGGGATTAGGAGAAGGCACGGCAGGAAGCAGATAGCGTAGTAATGAAAAACGGGTTTTAGAGTCAGATAGAGGTGGATATTCATTCCTACTGTTCCATCTACTAAGTTATGGAATTTTAGATGTTATTTAAACTTTCTCTTTGATCAATGAATTATTTTTAAATGTATTTTAAAACTCAAAACGCATAGGGAGTAAAATATAATATTTTATATTTTTTATATTTTTATTAAAAATATCTATTTTTTCTTCTTAATTGAGGTACAACTTCGAAGAGTAAACCAACTTATTAGTTCTAATAACTTTTATGTAGATCCCACAGGATTTTCTTGGTAGATGGTCATATCATCTGCAAATAAAGACAGGTTTACTTCTTCCTTTCCAATCTGGATGCCTTCTATATCTTTTTCTTGCCTTATCACACTGGCTAAAACTTCCATACAACATTGAAGTGGCGAGGATGAACATACTGCCTTGCTCCTGATTTGGGAGAGAAAGCATATAATCTTTCACCATTGTGATATTAAACTGTAGATTCTACATACATGACATTTGTTTATCTCATTAATCCCTTCTATCCCTAGTGCAGTAAGACTTTTTATCAGCAAAGGATGTTGAATTATGTCAAATGCATTTTCTTAATCTATAATTTGTCTTTTTTAGGCTGTTAATATGGTGAATCACATTGATTAATTTTCAAATGTTAAACCAATCATGCATTCCCAGGATAAATCCCACTTTGTTATAATACATTATCCATTTTATATATCATTGGATTCAATTTGCTAAAATATTGTTAAGAATTTTACACCTAGGACTTCCCTGGTGGCGCAGTGGTTGAAAGTCTGCCTGCCGATGCAGGGGACACGAGTTCATGCCCCGGTCCGGGAAGATCCCACATGCTGCAGAGCGGCTAGGCCTGTGAGCCATGGCTGCTGAGCCTGCGCGTCTGGAGCCTGTGCTCCGCAACGGGAGAGGCCACAACAGTGAGAGGCCCGCGTACCACCAAAAAAAATAAAAAATTAAAAAATAAAAAATATAAAAATAAATTAAAAAAAGAATTTTACACCTATGTTCATGGCAGCCAGCCTCTAAGATGGCTCCCAATAATCTCTGCCACCTTTAAGCAGTCCCTTCCAGTATTGCACAATAAATGACCAATACAATATTCAATAAGTGTTGCTAGGTGACTCGAGATTAGATTATAGAAGCTGTGGCTTCCATCTTGCTTGCTCTCTCTCTTGCTTGGATCACCCATGCTGAGGAAAGCCAGCTTCCATGTTATAAGCAGCAATCTGGAGAGGCTCCATAGCAAAGGAACTGAGGACTCTTGCCAATGGCCACATGAGTGAGTTTAGCATCAGATTCTCCAGCCCTAGTCAAGCCATCAGATGATTTCCACCTTGGATGACAGATTGATTGCAACCTGATGAGAGAACCTGAGCCAGACCATGCAGCTAAGTATGGATTCTGAATCTTCAGAAACTATAAGAAAATATATATGGTTTTGTTATGCGGCAATAAAAAAATAATACAGACATCATTAAATTATGTGGAAACAGTTTGATCCTTTCGGTCTTGCTTTTAAGCTGTTAGGCTGCACAAGAACTGCACTTAGTCTAAACAAGAACTTTCTTAGTACTCTACCCAATAATGTGAATTATGAGGTTTTCCACTCCAAGCACTGTTCTTTCAGATGGTTCTTTCCTCAGCCTCAAGTAGTTTCTTTACACACATGTGATCATACTCAACTGAATACTCAAAGAAGTGCCTTTGCAGATCTTGTTTTCTTTGTGCAGCTCTCTCTTCTCTAGTATGCTGTGTTATGAACTCCAGCTACTTTGGCTTTCCCAAACTCCTAGCTCTATTTCCTCAACTCAGGGAGACAGCCATATTTTTCCTAGTTCCTCCTTCCTGTGCTATTGCCTGCAAATTCTCTCCAGGCAGCCATCTGGGACAATCACAGGGCTTACTTCATTTGTGTCCTGTCTCCCAGGGATTACTGACCTTCACTGCCTGATGGCCAATGTCTTCAGTGCCATTGTTTCATTTATTTAATCTGGTTTTTTAGTTGTTTCAGGTAGGAGGGCAAACCCAGGTTGTCTCTCTTAAGCTCCAGAGAAACAGACCAATAGGATATGTGTATATATTGAGAGATTTGTTTTAAGTAATTAGCTCATGCAATTGTAGAGACTGGTAAGTCCAAAATCTGTAGGGTAGGCCAGAAAGCTAGAGACCCAGGGAAGAGCCAATATTGCAGTTCAAGTTCAAAGGCCATCTGCTGGCAGAATTCCTTCTTGCCCAGGACAGGTCAGTCCTTGTTCTATTAAGGACTTCAACTGTGATTGGAGTTGAAGGGATTGCCCACATAAGAAGGGCAATCTGCTTTACTCAAAGTCTAACAATTTAAAGGTTAACCTTACCCAAAAACAGTGTCACAGATACATCCAGAATAATGTTTGACCAAATATCTGGACACCGTGGCCCAACCAAGTTGACACATAAAATTAACCATCACAGTAATATAAAGAAAATAAATAATTACACTGATTGTTAGGAACCAAGATTTTCAGCTTAAGAAGAGACACAAATATAAAGTCCAAAAAGCACCTGATTTTTAAAAATTGGAATTATCAGTATAACACATCATATTTTTCTTTTCACAACAAATAAAATGTATTTTCTAGCTCAGTCTCCTAAAAGAGTCTAGAACCTCTAGCAATAAATACTACTAGTGCCTAGATATTTACAGTATCTAAATAACATTTCTTATTCAAAGGAACCAAGGCTTTTTGGAGAAATGGCTTCCTTTGACAAGTTGGACTCCTTTCCCACTGCTGGGCACCACTGGGTACCTCTATCTTTAAAGGGCTTGCAATCTCATTTGAAGGTGACCTCAGTGAGGTTTGGAGGAATTATCCAGATTTAACTTGTATTGGAAGTATGCAGAACCATCTACAAAGTATTTTTTATCAAAAAAAAAAAAAGCCTGAATCTGATCAGACCTCAGATTCAACTACAGTTTTCAGGAAATATGGAAGATAGAGGAAAATGTTAAAGGACAGCATGAACATGAAATCCAAAATCTGCAAAATGACACTGGATAAACAACTAATTTTTTCCAACTAATAAATACTTTTTAAAAAAGAGGGAGGAGGACCTGGATAGGTAAAAAACGGACAAATAGTCAAAGGCAATAAATGAACTCAAGAAGAGCCTGATTCAAATAAATCAATATTAAAAAGATAAATATGTGATACTTGGGGAAATGTGAACACTGGTCGGATACTAGATGATGTCTTGGTCCATTCAGGCTTACTAAAACAAAAATACCATAGACTGGGTGACTTGTAGACAACAGAAATTTACTTTCACATATCTGGAGGCTGGGAAGTCTAAGATCAAGGTGCTGGCAGATTTACTGTCTGGTGAGTTTCCACTTACTGGTTCATAGATAAATGGCTATCTTTTTTCACTGTGTCCTCACAGGGAAGAAGGGGCAAGGGAACTCTCTGGGGTATCTTGTATAAGGGCACTAATCCTATTCATGAGGACTCCACCTTCATGACCTAATCACTTCCCAAAGGCCTCACCTCCTAACATTATCACACTGAGGGTTAGTTTTCAATATATACATTCTGGGAGGACACAAACATCCAGTCTATAGCAGATGATATTAAAGAATTATATTAAGGTTTTTATGTAGAATTAAATTTAAAGTAACTCACTGGGGTTTGGGAGGTGGGAATTAAATGAAACAGGATTAGCCAATGTTAATTGTTAGGAACTAAATAACAAAGGGTCATTATTCTGTTCTCTACTATTGTGTATGTTTGAAATTTTCTGATTAAAAAATTAACAAAAAGAGTGGGTCTCTGGATTCAGACTCTGGGTTCACTTTCCAGCTTTGCTTCTTACTGGATAGATATAAAATCTTAAACAATTTACTTAACCTCTAAGCCTCAGTTTCCTTATGGACCAAACAGTAAGAGTTCTCACCTCATAGGAAAGTAATAAGGATTAGATGAGACAATGTACATAACATGCTTAATACATGCCTGGCTCACGGTTAAGCACCATAATGAAATGCTGGGCATAGTTATCATTACTTAATTACTCACTTTGTATGTTCATGAGATTTAATCTCCCTTCTGTCAAATTTCAGATCTTTTATAAATACATAAATTAGGAGAAATTTTAAACTTTAAAAGAAAATCTGTCAAGTCTCATTTCAATCTTATTCGTATCACCTATGTTATATATTTTACCATATAAAAATATATATGAGTCCTACACATCATTTTGTTAAAAAAAGAAACAAGAACAACTTTGCCTGCCAGAAGAAAATCTGTGAAGGAACACTTCCTGAGAAGTAGAGTCACTGAGATAGAAATAAGGAAACTGATGTGGAAACAATGAGTCATGAAGCTATAATGATAGACTTTTCGTTCTTACATTGTCCTTTGTTCAGAACTTTGAAAACGCTATGTCTATATAAACATATTTGGTGTCAACACTGACTCACTGAGCTTTTGGCAAGCCTATTAGGTCTCTCATCTTTAACAGGCCATAATAAAATACTGAATTCATGTATTACACTAGAGGACTCATGTTAAGCCTCTCGCAGAAAATCTTTAACTCCAAGTGGATTACCTTGAATTCTTATAGCATATTTGCTTCATACACCAGTCTGAACTACATCATCAAATTTCACAAAGACGTTCCAAGTAATGCCCAAGCTCAGAGAGAACAGCATATGAAGACCATGTTGTTCTACACTACAGTAGTGCACTGTCAATATTCCATTATCTGAAGGTACGTTTACAACCCCCCAACTTTACCACAGCCCATTTTACCTCCAAGTTCTCTCACAGTTGTACCTAACTAGTTAATGTGAATACCCACGGTTTATTTATCCTTTGAGCCTTCATAAAAGGAAAAACTTTTTATCATAAAGTTACTAAGAATGAATTATCCAAAAATTTATGAGAAAAACACCCCACCCATAATGCCATCACCTTAACACATCGTTTTACTTTTTACTTCTCATTCAGCTTGAAATATATTTTTAAACAAAATTATTCATTAACTTTCTCTTGTCCCCTATCATCCCTTGTTTTAGGAAATGCTAAGCCAAAGATGGATAAAATTTAGAAAGAGCACTGTTTAGGGTGGTTCCTTTCTAGCAGTCTGAGATATCTGCAAAATCAAATCGTCTCCAGAATGTTTGTTTCCTGGCCCCATCCATCCATTGTTTGTGCTGTTCTTGTCAAGTGAAATCTTCTTCACTCTTTGCCCCACCCCTTGTCTATTTTTCCAAAGCCAGAACACATTCAAACTTTTCCCCTCTCACCCTTGGTTGTTGATTTCTAAATTAAGGCAACATCGCCAAGTCAGTGATTCTCACTTCTGGCTGCCCTTTACAATCACTGAATGTTTTTTACAAATTAGCTACCCAGGCCTTCCACCAGACTGAGAATCATAATCTCTAGGACTGGAGTATGTTTTTCTTAAAGCTCTCCAAGTGATTCAGAGAATCTACAGGGCTTGGAAACCACTGTTCCAGCGATTATAATTGTACTGGTCAGGCCTTGCAAATCCCATCTTCCATTATTCTACCAGTATTTGTACATTCCCTTGGTATTTTTTTTTTAACATCCTTATTGGAGTATAATTGCTTTAAACTGGTGTGTTACTTTCTGCTGTATAACAAAGTGAATCCGCTATATGCATACATATATCCCCATATCCCCTCCCTCTTGAGCCTCCCTCCCACCCTCCGTATCCCACCCCTCTAGGCGGTCACAAAGCACCGAGCTGATCTCCCTGTGGGATACAGCTGCTTCTCACTAGTTATCTATTTTACATTTGGTAATGTATATATGTAAATGCTACTCTCTTTGTTCCACCTTCCCTTTCCCCTTCTTCGTGTCCTCAAGTCCATTCTCTACGTAAGCATCTTTATTCCTGTCCTGCCCCAATGTTCGTCACAAGCATTTTTTTTTTTTAGATTCCATATATATGTGTTAGCACATGGTATTTTTCTCTTCGTGACTTACTTCACTCTGTATGACAGACTCTAGGTCCATCCACCTCACTACAAATAACTCAATTTTGTTTCTTTTTATGGTTGAGTAACATTCCATTGTATATATGTGCCACATCTTCGTTATCCATTCATCTGTCGATGGACACTTAGGTTGCTTCCATGTCCTGGCTATTGTAAATAGTGCTGCAGTGAACATTTTGGTACATGACTCTTTTTGAATTATGGTTTTCTCAGGGTATATGCCCAGTAGTGGGATTGCTGAGTCATATGGTAGTTCTCTTTTTAGTTTTTTAAGGAACCTCCATACTGTTCTCCATAGTGGCTATATCAATTTACATTCCCATCAATAGTGTAAGAAGGTTCCCTTCTCTCCACACCCTCTCCAGCATTTATTGTTTGTAGATTTTTTGATGATGGCCATTCTGACCTGTGTGAGGTGATACCTCATTGTAGTTTTGATTTGCATTTCTCTAATGATCAGTGATGTTGAGCATCCTTTCATGTGTTTGTTGGCAATCTGTATATCCTCTTTGGAGAAATGTCTATTTAGGTCTTCTGCCCATTTTTGGATTGGGTTGTTTGTTTTTTTTGATATTGAGCTGCATGAGCTGCTTGTATATTTTGGAGATTAATCCTTTGTCAGTTGCTTCATTTGCAAATATTTTCTCCCATTCTGAGGGTTGTCTTTTCATCTTGTTTGTAGTTTCCTTTGCTGTACAAAAGCTTTTAAGTTTCATTAGATCCCATTTGTTTGTTTTTATTTCCATTTCTCTAGGAGGTGGGTCAAAAAGGATCTTGCTGTGATTTATGTCATACAGTGTTCTGCCTATGTTTTCCTCTAAGAGTTTGATAGTGTCTGGCCTTACATTTAGGTCTTTAATCCATTTGGAGTTTATTTTTGTGTAAGGAAGTGTTCTAATTTCATTCTTTTACATGTAGCTGTGCAGTTTTCCCAGCATCACTTATTGAAGAGGCTGTCTTTTCTCCATTGTATTCTCTTGCCTCCTTTATCAAAGATAAGGTGACCATAGGTGCGTGGGTCTATCTCTGGGCTTTCTATACTGTTCCACTGATCTATATTCTATTTTTGTGCCAGTACCATACTGCCTTGATTACTGTAGCTTTGTAGTATAGTCTGAAGTCCAGGAGGCTGATTCCTCCAGCTCCGTTTTTCTTTCTCAAGATTGCTTTGGCTATTCGGGGTCTTTTGTGTTTCCATACAAATTGTGGAATTTTTTGTTCTAGTTTTGTGAAAAATGAAGTTGGTAGTTTGATAGGGATTGCACTGAATCTGTAGATTGCTTTGGGTAGTATAGTCATTTTCACAATGTTCATTCTTCCAATCCAAGAACTTGGTATATCTCTCCATTTGTTTGTATCATCTTTCTTTCATCAGTGTCTTATAGTTTTCTGTATACAGGTCTTTTGTCTCCTTAGGTAGGTTTATTCCTAGGTATTTTATTCTTTTTGTTGCAGTGGTAAATGGGAGTGTTTCCTTAATTTCTCTTTCAGATTTTTCATCATTAGTGTATAGGAATGCAAGAGAGTTCCCTTGGTATTTTAAAGAATAAAGCTCACAATGGACATATCTATTTAGTTTCTGGCTCAACTATTCTTGCTCTAGGAAACTCTGTTTCTCCCCTAATTTATGTTCTTTTTTTGGTACCATCTCAGAACGTTTGATTAGCCACCCTGAATTCTCTTATGGCAGTGGTTCTCAAATTTGAGTATGCAACAGAATCACCTGGATGGCTTGTTGGAACACAAATTTCTGTGCCCCATCCACAAACGTGTAATGTAGCAATTCTGAGAATTTGCATTTCTAACAAGTTTCCAGGTGATACTGATGTTCCTGATCAGGAGACCACACTTAGAAAATCACTGCCACAGATTTTATTAACCCATAACTTGGGCATAACCTGGCAACTTCACACAGGTAAGTGACTCCTTCTTCCCAGAATAATAATCTCCCTTTAATAATCCATTTCTGAATCACAATATACATTTGCATTTTAAGGCAATTAAAGTCAATAAGTTAGAGTAAACATTGAGTGCTTACTAGGGGCATAACAGGGTTCTGATTACTAAGAACCTCACTGACTTTTCATAATACATGTTAGAATTATTGACGTACATTTTCTTGTTAGAACATAAACTTCTGACCCCAATTTGAGAAGGGAAATGAGGAGGTTCTTTGTTGAGTTCTGCCACACCAAACTCCAGGTCATAACAATGACCTTTAACTGTTACTGAACTTTTCATTCCTTACATTTTAGTACTAGATTATCTTCCCAATGTGTTAAGTGGGTTAATTTTATCTCTTTAAGCAGAATGCAAGCTTTGTAAGGAGAGGACCTATGTTACACTTTTTATCCCTTAGTAGTGCTGGACATGTGATAGGTACTCAACCTTTATTGGCTGACTCATTCATTCATCACCTCCCAACATGCTTTTCCTAAATTGGGGCTCCAAAGAGGATCATGAATTGCAAAAGCATCAGTCTCAGCCAGAGGAAGAACAGACTTCTAAGCCAACTGAATGATTTGTGTTTTAGTCACTCTCCTGGGTTATGCATGATTTTTCCTTGTCTCTTTTTACCTTGATAACTGAGATCTTACTGTACCATGATGAATCATCAAGAGGAAATGCTGGAGATAGTTAGAGTTAGAAATGAAATCACATATTACCAGTGACAGCCTCAACTTCTAGGAATAGAAGGACTAGAAATTGAAAATGGAATTCTTTTTGTTCACCATCTTATAGATAACACTAATAATTCCTTTTTAGACATCAAAATTGGATCAATTTTGAGAAGCAAGAGAGAAACTGAGGAAAAAGAAATATTCAAATATCACGCTCTATTGGGGTGATACATTCATTTGTGGCTATCAGCAAAGTTATTAACACACAGCAAGGGTGATTTTGACCAAACTCAGTGATTATTAACTCTCACATAAATTCTACCATGCTGTTGCCAAGTGATTCTAATTCATGTTTTGATAAACATTTTACCCAATTCTATATTTGCTGAATTAGAACAATAATTTGACAAGGGCTCATGAAGGTACATAATGCTATCACCTTATAATTTCATGGCTCAGAGGCTTTCCAACTCTTTGCCCTTAATATACCCAGTGTTCCCCAGCCATTGTTCCCCTATAAAACCACTACCACAACCCCATACTGCCAGTGCTCCCCTCCCCTGGCACTATTAGTATGATCTTAAAGATAGGGAGACAGGAAATAGCAGATGAAAGTTCAGAAAAAAGGAAATGAAGCATACCATTCAGATGCTAAAGACTCGGCAGTTCTGTACTCACAATCCATTTTGGAGATTGTTCTGATGAAGAACTCAAACCTCACATCCTTTTGAGAAATGGAACAGATAACAATAGCAAAATTGGGCTGTTATTGAAATAAAACAGAAAATATGCTAGATACAATATTTAAGCCTTAGCACACACATACAAAAAATTTAAATAGATATAAATATCATACAGTCTTCAAAAAAAAAAAGTGATCCTTAAACTTTGTACTTATAAAGAAAAGACCCAGCCATGACATTCTATCATGTGACAACTTATCAATGGAAAATAAAATTTACTAATCTCTCCTTTAGACATAATTTTTAGAATTTTTCATTTATTCAGATGTCAATTTTTATGCTTTTGGTCAGTACTTAAAGGCTATATAAAATGTATTTATAAAGCTCAACATTTTTATGCAAACTACATGTTAGACATAGAGAATCCTTACTAACAACTAATGATCTATAGCCCATATTTAAAGAACCACCTTTGTCTTTTTTTTTTTAATATGGCATCTTTTAAAAAAAATATTTATTTATTTATTTGGCTGCACTGGGTCTTAGCTGTGGAAACGGATCTTTAGTTGCGGTATGTGGGCTCTTTTAGTTGTGGCATGAGTACACTTATTTGCAGCACACATGTGGGATCTAGTTCCCTGACCAGGGATTCAACCCAGGCCCGCTGCACTGGGAGCGTGGAGTCTTAGCCACCGGACCACCAGGGAAGTCCAAAAACCACCTTTGTCGGTTTAATCCTCTAGCTGAAAACACAGAACAAAACTGGAATAGTAGTGATTAACTCACCTGGGGAAATGCAGGAATTATATTCTTTTGAAATCACAAGTGCCACCAAATATTTGAGCAAAAGAGAACAGCCAATGATATACAAGGGTTTTCAACCTTTACAGTTTGGGCCAGATAATTCTTGTTTATAGGTGGTTGTCCTGTGCATTGCAGGATGGGTAGCAATATTCCTGGTCTCTATTCATTAGATGCCAGTACTACTATCCCACCCTCTCAGTTATGACAACAAAAAATGTCTCTAGACATTGCCAAACGTCCCTTGGAGGATGGCAAAACCATCTCTGGTTGAGGGCCACTATTATAAAGTGATAGGAGGATAAAGTTCAAAATTAGATATTCATAAAAAAAAAACTAGAAGATTGCAGTCACAGAGGTATCAATTTGATTTTTTGCATTATCTCAGAGTTTCTCCAAAGATTCACATTTTCCCAATGGAATAATTCCCTCAAGGTACAAATGACACTCCAGAGACAAGAAGAAAAGTTCATTTTATTGTCCAATCATTTTCTTAAAAAAATTTAATTTTTGATAAAATAAAACAAATTTTTAGTACCATAGAAACCTTTCAACATGTACAATGACATATTATTACTATGTACAACTTCAAAAACAAATGCTGCCAGCTCCAAGTAAAGTGATGTTGAACACCCTGACTACACGTAAGCTGTAGGAAATTTCCTAGATGGCCAATGTTTTCCTTAGCTTGGAAAAAAAAGTATACAATTGAAAAATATAAATAAGACCTTCAATCAGTTGAGAATCATAAAAACACTTTCTGAAGTTCAGTCATCTGGATCTTGGGGAATATGTAGTAGTTACGAGAGTTCAACAATTAAAATGAAAGCCTGTGGATATTGAAAACTGAGTATTCCAGGAGAGGTCCTGTAGGTTCACAGTCGGTCTATCAAAAATAAAAGCTATTCTTATTGTGGTGGAACTTGGTATCTGGCTCATATACCATTCTTCACCAGCTCATGGACTCCATTCTCATCAATGATTAAAGGTGCATGGAATTCTTTATCTGCCACATAACTTTCTAGTCCCTACAAGAAGGGTTGAAATGAAACACAGTTAGAAAACTGGTGGACACTAGTCATGTAATGCTGGACTTAATGGCTATAATAATGATATAAAGCATGAATGCCAAGTTGGGTTGAGATACAGAATTTACAGGTCAATAAAAAATCTACTTAGTATACTTTTTAAACTGGGCTTAATGACCTATTTATGGAAGCATAAAACAAACAACAAAAAGAGGGAAAGTTATTCTGATTATAATAAAAGTTTTAAAGTTAATAAGATGATAATCATTCTTCCTTATAATCATCACTCAGTAGAGTTAACATTCTAAGCAAGGTGGCTGTTTCTGATGCTAGAAGTGAACAATCTGACAAGGATCTCCAGAAAAAAATATTACATATTAGAATAAAGGGGTCCCTACATCCCCCAGTCTTAAAGGTGAAAGTACTAAGCATATGAACAAAACAGACCCACTGAAAGGAAAAATTACATCACACTAAAAAATGACAGATGATTTACCTAAAAAACAAGGTTTATTTTTTAAAAGCCCATTGCATTTCAATGTGTAGGTGAAATGAAGTAAACATTAAACATTCTGTTCATGGCAACTAATGGACAGATGCAAAGCCATAACAGGAACTCTCAAAGAGAAGGTTTCTCATTCCCAGGACGAGCTCCTCAGGGCAGGGCCACTGGAAAATGATGTATTTTCTCTAAGGACAACTCTACTTCAACATAAAACAATATCACAATCCTACTTCTAAAAGAATAGGGAAAAAAGCAAAAAGCAAACTTACTTCTCCAGCATAGGAGATAAGAGGAGAGATTTCACATTGTATTGGTACATCATTGGCATCCTTCAAGCTAAGAAAAAAAATCAGACACGGTAAAGAGTCTGCTTCCCATGTTACTTGCCAGAGCGAAGATACAGACCATAATTTCCCTCTGAGAAACCTGCAGATAACAAAATTCTCCTAAACAAATAGAACAGATCCTACCCTCATGATCACTTAATTCCCTGAGGAGTAAGTTAACATGAAATCATCATGGTCCAAAAGACACTATCTGGGGTAATCACCAGTAGCTCTTCAAAGTACTTCGCCAACATTGACATACTTATCCCTTAATGTACATATCATTTTTTATCATTTCCAAATTTTAAGTTCATAGAGAAGGGACTAGTTACTGAGTACGCACTGTGTTCCAGGCTCACTGCGAGGCATTTTGAATCCTTCGTATTTCATTTTAACCCTGCCACAGCCTTGCATGTTACGTACTAACGTTGACCGACATTCTAAAGCTGCACTGTCCAAGACAGTGGCCACTAGCCACATATGGTTATTTAAACTTAGATTAATGAAAATTTTAAAAATTAATTAAAAATTTAAAATTCAGTCCCTCAGTCATAATAACCACACTTCAAGTGCTCTGTAGCCATGAATGGCTAACGACTACCAAATTGGATAGCACAGATATAGAACATTTCCTTCATTACATAAAATTCCATTGGACTAAAAGGTCAGTTAAATTATTTCCCAGTACAGCCCAAATCTCCTAGATTAGATTAGCTGAGCTGATTTATTCAATGTTTCAAGGTGCTTCTTGGTTACTTTCACCAAGGTCCCTTTTTTAAGAGCTAAGGCAGAATGCACCCAAGTGAAGGCAAGACCAAAGTCACCACTTGCTTCCTCTAGATCACGTTCTAACATTTACAGCCACCTGCGATCCTGAGTTTCTAAATTACGTAACACAAAAGTCAATAAATAGTGCTTTTAATATGCTTAAAGTCACTAACTTCGAGGTTTTTCACCATTTCAAGAATTTTACCAGTAAGATACAGGGCACACAAAAATCTACTCTTTTGCAGGCTCAAAACATATTGTCCTTTGTTTTACCAAATATGTAGTCTGAAGCTTTGGTGGGGTCAATAAAATCAGAGGGCTTCTGAGGTTGGCCACACCCAATCTTTCTGTCAACAGAACCATTTAGTGAGCCTTCAAGGCACTCTATACCCTACTCCAACTCACTTGTCCTGCTACTTCCCACTCAAACCAGGCCAGACACATGTACCTTAGATTATTCCAAGTCATTCTCAACTACGGTCCCTTTAACTATCCAAATCATACCCACCCTCCAAGACATAACTCAAGCCCCAACCCTCCTTTGACCACTGCATTTCATAGTGATTGCTCTCATTCAGTTATTTATAAAAAAAAAATAAATTTATTAGACCTGTGGTAAGTCACTGCCTCCTAGGGTAATTATTATTTATACCACACACTTAATACATACTGCCTGATGATGTTACTTTACTTTTATGTATGTGCATATTGAATCTCACAGTAGGCTGTAAGAAATGACTTATTTCTCTTGTGTAAGCTACTTCAGCACCTGGGATACTAACAGTACCTGAAGGTCTGTGTGCAGGCCTACAAATGCTTGCTGGCTGAATGAATAAACGAACTATTGAGGGTAGATGGATGGCAGACTAATTCAGGTAAAAGATGAACTAAAAAGATGGAGCACATCTCTCTCCAGGCAGAGATGTAGATATGTATCAGATTTTATCAAAAGAGCTCAAGAGATCTGGTCCAGACCCTCTGGGGCAGCTTGGAGTCCTATAAAACCAAATGGGAAAATGAGGACCCATTCCATTGATAAGATGTATATAACCCAGCCCCACCTGAACCCCTAAAGGATTTGGTGTGCCAGGAACTGAAGGTGTTTTTGAACTGGAGGAACACACAGCCAACCTGAATATAACTTCCCTTCTAGTACCACAAAGATACCAAAAAAAACTAAGAAAGTTGGATGCCCGAGAAGAGAAAAGAGAGGAACTCCTGTCACCAAATGTAAAATCTCAGGAGACAGGCAAATCAGCCCCAAACAGCTCTGTCCCCTAATTCTTTAGTCAAGCATCTTTCTGGTAGCTAACACTGTTGAGTAGGTATTCAGGTAAAAAATAAAAATAATGTCATTTCGTCAAAATTCAGCATCCTTGCTTCCATTCTTTCAGAATACCTCCAAGCTGTTTCTTCCCTCTTTTATAAAAAATACTTTCTTTTCATCTCCCATTTTTAAGTAATCTTTTTCTACTCTATGAGGGCATCCTTTAGTCCTAAGAATTTCAGCAGGACCTATTTCTAATTCCATGATCTCATTTGGGGCCAAACTTTGATTTCAGTTTAACTATTCAACAAATGGTTAAAATGAAGTAAATGGGGATGGGGGGAGTGTGAAATAAAAGAACTCAAACAAGAACTAAATAATGTTTAAAACTTTTTGTATCTTAACTGAGATAGCTGGATGTTGTTTTCGGTTGTATAATTAAGAAGCTGTTTCACTTTACAGGTTAAAAGCTGTGGTTCAATCAGAAGGAAATTTAGGGTCAAAAATTTATTTTTTTAATTGTAAAAGCAGCTTGCTTCCACATATTAAAGACGATGGATGGGACAATGACAAAGGGCACTGCGTCCCAGCTGCTATGGCATGAGGGGCAATAGTTAGCTATGGCTGCTATAAGAAACTAGCCAGCTCTGTGAGTCCACTTCCTTGTCTCCAGGGCCACATCCCAGAAACACTGACACTCACAGGGACTTGTCTCTACAGGGCAAAGATGAGTGGCACAGGCAGGAAAAAACACACAGATGAAACTGACATCACTGCTACTCTATTTCTGAGAAAACTCCCATCTCCAGATCCTTGCTATGTACACATTTCCCAAATTATCTTAAAAACTTAAAACTCAAACTAAACCTTATTACTTTTAAAGTGTAACAAGAATACCAAGCTGTCTCTTTAGCTATAAAGATAATGGCTTTTTCAAACTCTGTCAGTACCCAAACAAGAGAGGATACATGCTACTTCTAGCTAAAAATTATCAACCATTAAGATAAAAAGACACTTTCTTTAGGAGCAGGAAGTAACTGACTAAAATTAACACAGAGAGACCAAAAATGGAGCTGTTACTATGAGAATAAATCAGAAGAACAGTTTTCTCCACGTTAAGAGCCATCAAATATGTCAAGAGCAGTTAGCCTTTATACTGACAGCATATATCCAATTTGATAAGACACATCTGCAGAATGTTATTTTTATCTAGCTTATGCTAAAAGGGGTATGCTGGGATCCAAATTTGTTCTCCCTGGCCTGTAACCTGCTCTAGATTTTATCTTTTACTTGTTAACTTGTCACTACAGGCTCAAATACCTATGGTCAAATTCTTTAGAAAAGCATGCTCCCCATTTCCAGCATGCACTGAGATTCTGAGTTAGTGTCATCCAGCGAGATACCTGCCACCAAATAAGCAGTACCCCCACCAAAGCTTCAACCATCCACCCCGCAGACCACCAAAAGGCAGAGAGCACTAAACTACAATGCCAGTTAGTATGGAGGGAAGCACAGCCCCATCACCATGCACTGCAGGCAGGCTGGTATATTTACTTGTGATTGACATCAGCTGTGATGGTCTCTGACTTTCCATTTGTAGCACTGCTATGTAGGAACAAATAAGCATTAATGGGAAAGGAAACATACCAAACAATAAAAATGAAGTGGAACTGCAAAATATACTTGACTGAAAGGCATGTATTTATGATAAATTATAAACTTGGCAAAGGAGATCTGTGCGGGTAAAAAAAATGAAAAACAACTCAGTGATCAAAGATGAAGCATGAGGACAATCTGACATGGCACAGAGCAAGCCTGTTGACAAGACAGAGTCTGAAAGTAGCCTTGGACTGCGAGACAGTCTACCACTGCTCCTTCTTGTAAAAACATAGTTATGGACCAGTAAGTTCCAATGCCCAATGTTCTAACCTTTACCAAGGCATTCTAGAGCTTTTGTGCATACAAACAGTCTTTTTATCCCTTAAGAATATAAATTATATGGCAGAATGTTTTTTACAGAAGTATAGAAACATCGAATGATTTAGAAAGGGGGAATTCTAGGTGCCAAAAGGGGTTTTATCAAAAAACATAAGACATAGCTTAAAAGTGCTTTATCTCACATTTGAATAGCTCCAAGGATCTTCTTTTTTTTTTTTTTTTTTAATTCTAAAATCCTAAAACGTTTCCAAAGTTTGAGTATCAGTGAATGTAAGTAGCATGCACATCCCTTCCTGGCACCTCTCTCAGCAATCTGAAAGTGCCATGATGAGAACTGAAGTATGCCTATGTCTCATAGGCAGCCTGTGGGTGGCAGGTCTTTTGTGGGTTGGAGGGCAGGGGCTCGTAGATAGCACTTAAGTGAGGCCACAGATATATGGGCAGCAAAAATCGATCCTCTTGTGCTGTGGCATAGTGGCCTCTGATGGACTTTAACCATGGGGCACACCAGAAGAATTACCTACTGACCATTATTCAGTAGGAGTCAGTTCACTGACACAGTAGAGAGGCATCCAAAAAACCAAGAGCTTTAGAAGATTCCTCTTTAAGGGGAAGTAAAGCTATTGTTCTCTTTGTAACAGGCCAAGCCTTCATTACTTCACATCAGTATCTGCCCACATCAATACTTTGCTTTTTTAAAAGTTCTAGGAATACATCAGAGATAGAGGAAAAAGAAGTCCAAGAGGAGAAGCCCAGGAAGCATCCACACAGAAGAGAAAAGGCATCAACCTACCGCGGAATTGCTGGGAGGCGAGAGCCATTTTCATCTATGAAGTGGCCCCCGGCATTGAGGACCCAGCAATGATGGAGGGACATCAAAGCATGCCTTGCAGTAGTGGGGTTGTCCTTCCCGTTCTGACTGTCTGCATTCTTCAGTGGGGAAAACTCATCTTCCCGTAATACTTCATACACCACAAACTTCCTAGAGTAGAACCATACAAACACTGCTTTATTCTGAAATAAAACTGTGCACACAGCTTCTGACTCCTCTCTATATAGCTAAGCCTTTGGTCTTCAATTACAGTCTCTCTTAATCCAATTTCAAACGAATGCTGAAAGAAATAATGTTCATCCCTGGATGAAATAAAGTTGGAATTCTCTTTTCTCTGCAAAATGAAAAATTATTTCCAATCCCAACAATAAAATACTTCATCTTAAGTCAGATTAGAAATGTTAATACAAAAAGATCATATTAGTATCTATTCTGAAACAAAAAAACAGGCAAAAAGGATGATTTAGAAATGTATATAGGAAGATGACTTCTGCATTTTCATATTGGTCAAATTCTGAGACACAAATCTCAACATCAATGTGATCTTTAACAGAGAGCTGTATAAGATAAAAACATGTTCACTGAAACATTTACTCATAGATCAGTAAGACATCCTAAACACAAAATGGGCCAATTCTCTATCTCAACCTTTTCTGTCTCTCAGCCAAAATAAGTGACTTTAACAATTTTGCAGGAGAGTCAGATAATAAACTAACTGAAATTTTTTAAAAAGTACCCACAGGCAACGCAAACCATATTCTTGGATTGGTGGTTTCACACTAGAGGATGATAATGAGTCAAAACTATACACTCACAATCAAAATGCCATAACTGACAATATACGCTGTCAACTGTTTTCTGAAAAGAGTGTTCTGCCTAGAAGAGTAAAGGGCAACATTTCAAGACATACTTAATCTTACTGATGTTATTTGAAACATACTTTGCAAACTGGAAGATGTCAAAGACAAATTTTTCCATCTTTATTCCATTTGGTTTGTCTGGCTTAATTAACTGCCCCTGGGAATCCACATATGGAATCTTCTTTTGAGCCACATGGTGCTGCAACTGAGGTTCATAAATACTAAGTAGGAAAAGAAAAAAAAAAACATAATCACTTTCCAAATTTAAAATGCCAGAGAATCTGATAATCATACTCAGGAGCAAATGCACCAACAATGAGTACTAAGATTTCAAAGGGAAAAGCATTTGTTAAATTTCAGTTCAAGTTTAAATATTAAATGAATAGATTTCCCTATTCATTTCCATAAATTAAAAAAATCAAATCATGATCTCCAAAATAAAAAAATACACACACAACTCACACCAACATCTCTCCCATGATTTCCATGTCTTTTATAAAATGTTCCACTCTTCGCCCCAACTTTCCCAACTGAGATACCATCAAGTGTTAGATGGAAAGAAGAGTATTTATAATTACTTTGGATGAATTAATAACACAGCTACAAAAAGCATAGTGGAATGGGAAATATTTTGGAACTGGAGTTGAAATTCTAAAGTAAACCTGAAAATGGAAATCAGAAGAAAGCTGGAGTAGCAATTCTCATATCAGACAAAATAGACTTTAAAGACTATTACAAAAGACAAAGAAGGACACTACATAATGATCAAGGGATCAATCCAAGAAGATATAACAGTTGTAAATATTTATGCACCCAACATAGGAGCACGTCAGTACATAAGGCAAATGCTAACAGCCATAAAAGGGGAAATCAACTGTAACACAGTAACAGTAGCGGACTTTAACATCGCACTTTCATCAACGGACAGATCATCCAAAATGAAAAAAAATAAGGAAACACAAGCTTTAAATGACACACCGAACAAGATGGACATGACTGATATTTATAGGACATTCCATCCAAAAACAACAGAATACACTTTCTTCTCAAGTGCTCATGGAACATTCTCCAGGATAGACCATATCTAGGTCACAAATCAAGCCTTGGTAAATTTAAGAAAATTGAAATCATATCAAGATTCTTTTCCAACAACAATGCTATGAGACTAGATATCAATTACAGGAAAAAAAACTGTAAAAAAATACAAACACATGGAAGCTAAACAATATGCTACTAAATAACCAAGAGATCACTGAAGACATCAAAGACAAAATCAAAACATACCTATAAACAAATGACAATGAAAAGATAACAACCCAAAACCTATGGGATGCAGCAAAAGCAGTCCTAAGAGGGAAGTTTATAGCAATACAGTTCTACCTCAAGAAACAAGAAAAATCTCAAATAAACAACCTAAACTTACACCTAAAGCAACAGAGAAAGAAGAACAAAAAAACCCAAAGTTAACAGAAGTAAAGAAATCATAAAGATCAGGTCAGAAATAAATGAAAAAGAAAGGAAGGAAACAACAGCAAAGATCAATAAAACTAAAAGCTGGTTCTTTGAGAAGTTAAACAAAATTGACAAATCATTAGCCAGACTCATCAAGAAAAAAGGGAGAAAAGTAAAATCAACAGAATTAGAAATGAAAAAGGAAAATAACAACTGACACTGAAGAAACACAAAGGATCATGAGAGATTACTACAAGCAATTATATGCCGATAAAATGGACAATCTGGAAGAAATGGACAAATCCTCAGTAAAGCACAACCTTCTGAGACTGAACCAGGCAGAAATAGGAAATATAAACAGACCAATCACAAGCACTGAAATTAAAACTGTGATTAAAAGTCTTCCAATTAACAAAAGTTCAGGACCAGATGGCTTCACAGGTGAATTCTACCAAACATTTAGAGAAGAGCTAACACCCACCCTTCTCAAACTCTTCCAAAATACAGCGGAGGGAGGAACACTCCCAAACTCATTCTATGAGGCCACCATCACCCTGATACCCAAACCAGACAAAGATATCACAAAAAAGAAAAACTACAGGCCAATATCACTGATTAACATAGATGCAAAAATCCTCAACAAAATACTAGCAAACATAATCCAACAGCAGATTAAAAGGATCATACACCATGATCAAGTGGGGTTTATCCCAGGAATGCAAGGATTCTTCAATATACACAAATCAATCAATGTGATACACAATATTAACAAATTGAAGGATAAAAACCATATGATAATCTCAATAGATGCAGAAAAAACTTTTGCCAAAATTCAACACCCATTTATGATAAAAACTCTCCAGAAAGTAGGCACAGAGGTAACCTACCTCAACATAATAAAGGCCATATATGACAAACCCACAGCCAACATCGCTCTCAATGGTGAAGAACTGAAACCATTTCCTCTAAGATCAAGAACAAGACAAGGTTGCCCACTCTCACCACTATTATTCAACATAGTTTTGGAAGTTTTAGCCACAGCAATCAGAGAAGAAAAAGAAGTAAAAGGAATCCAAATCAGAAAAGAAGAAGTAAAACTGTCACTGTTTGCAGACGACATGATACTATACGTAGAGAATCCTAAAGATGCTACCAAAAAACTACTAGAGCTAACCAATGCATATGGTAGAGTAGCAAGATACAAAATTAATGCACAGATATCTCTTGCATTCCTATACACTACTGATGAAAAATATGAAAGAAAAATTAAGGAAACACTCCCATTTACCATGCAACAAAAAGAATAAAATACCTAGGAATAAACCTACCTAAGGAGACAAAAGACCTGTATACAGAAAACTATAAGACACTGATGAAAGAAATTAAAGATGATAAAAACAGATGGAGAGATATACCATGTTCTTGGATTAGAAGAAACAACACTGTGAAAATGACTATACTACCTAAAGCAATCTACAGATTCAGTGCAATCCCTATCAAACTACCAACTGCATTTTTCACAAAACTAGAACAAAAAATTTCACAATTTGGATGGAAACACAAAAGACCCCTAAGAGCCAAAGCAATCTTGAGAAAGAAAAATGGAGCTGGAGGAATCAGCCTTCTGGACTTCAGACTATACTACAAAGCTACAGTAATCAAGGCAGTATGGTACTGGCACAAAAATAGAAATATAGATCAGTGGAACAGTATAGAAAGCCCAGAGATAGACCCATGCATCTATGGTCACCTTATCTTTGATAAAAGGAGGCAAGAGAATACAATGGAGAAAAGACAGCCTCTTCAATAAAGTGGTGCTGGGAAAACTGCACAGCTACATGTAAAAGAATGAAATTAGAACACTTCCTTACACAAAAATAAACTCCAAATGGACTAAATGTAAGGCCAGGCACTATAAAACTCTTACAGGAAAACATTGGCAGAACACTCTATGACATAAGTAACAGCAAGATCCTTTTTGACCCACCTCCTAGAGAAATGGAAATAAAAACAAACAAATGGGATCTAATGAAACTTAAAAGCTTTTGTACAGCAAAGGAAACTACAAACAAAATGAAAAGACAACCCTCAGAATGGGAGAAAATATTTGCAAATGAAGCAACTGACAAAGGATTAATCTCCAAAATATACAAGCAGCTCATGCAGCTCAATATCAAAAAAACAAACAACCCAATCCAAAAATGGGCAGAAGACCTAAATAGACATTTCTCCAAAAAAGATATACACATTGCCAACAAACACATGAAAGGATGCTCAACATCACTGATCATTAGAGAAATGCAAATCAAAACTACAATGAGGTATCACCTCACACAGGTCAGAATGGCCATCATCAAAAAATCTACAAACAGTAAATGCTGGAGAGGGTGTGGGGAAAAGGGAACCCTCTTGCATTGTTGGTGGAATGTAAATTGATATAGCCATTATGGAGAATAGTATGGAGATTCCTTAAAAAACTAAAAAGAGAACTACCATATGACCCAGCAATCCCACTACCGGCCATATACCCTAAGAAAACCATAATTCAAAGAGTCTTGTACCACAATGTTCACTGCAGCACTATTTACAATAGCCAGGACATGGAAGCATCCTAAGTGTCCATCGACAGATGAATGGATAAAGAAGATGTGGCACATATATACAATGGAATATTACTCAGCCATAAGAAGAAACGAAATTGAGTTATTTGTAGTGAGGTGGATGGACCTAAAGTCTGTCATACAGAGCGAACTAAGTCAGAAAGAGAAAAACAAATATCGTATGCTAACACAATTATATGGAATCTAAAAAAAAAAGTTCCGATGAACCGAAGGGCAGGACAGGAATAAAGGCAGAGACATACAGAATGGACTTGAGGACACGGGGAGGGTGAAGGGTAAGCTGGGACGAAGTGAGAGAGTGGCATGGACATACAGACACTACCAAATGTAAAACAGATAGCTAGTGGGAAGCAGCTGCATAGCACAGGCAGATCAGCTCGGTGCTTTGTGACCACCTAGAGGGGTGGGATAAGGAGGGTGGGAGGGAGACACAAGAGGGAGGGGAAATGGGGATATACATATGCATACAGCTGATTCACTTTGCTATACAGCAGAAACTAACACAACACTGTAAAGCAATTATACTCCAGTAAAGATGTTAAAAAAAAAAAAAGTAAAGCTGAGTAACTTTTTAAAAAGTAGATAGTCATCTTAAATGTCTAAAAAGCAATCAAGTGAAGAATCAGATATTGAGAATGTCCTTCATTTTAAAATCTGGTGTGATAAAATAGCTCTTATTTTATCCTTAGTTGGCACTACTATGCTGATTTCCATCCTTGTCTCACGTTCTTTTTTCTTTACTTTCTAATGCACTAGTTCCTAAATGCTAGTCTGAGAACCAGCTAAATTAAATGGTGTGGACAGCTTGTTAAAAATATGGATGTCTGCATCCACCTCCAGAAATTCTGATTCAGTAGATGTAGGGTAGACATCTGTATTTTTTAAGGTTTCCAGTTGTGGTAGAGAGAGGGTATTCCCTTTCTTATTCTTTGCTTCTCCAGAACCTAGCACAGCTGGAGGGAGGGAAGTAAGAGAAGAGCGAGAACTGCTTTGGACTCCAGTTAATGCACTGAGGAGAATGGGCTACTACAAATTTGCACTCGATGATATATCTTACTAAAAACAGCCACAATGTCAGGTAAACTTCCATTTGATAAAGATGCTCCTCAGAAAGGAAGATGAATCATGTACGATATGGACTTTAAGTTTCTTCCTACTTCTCAAGTGACTTAGCTTCAGATTAACAATAAATAAAAATTTTTAAAAGCCCCCATCTTGCCCATACTTGACAACATCTCTCAGAAACGGTACAGTGAAGAAATGGTTGGCAATGTTCCCCGCATTGAACAGCAGTCGTCCATCTGAGCTTCGTTTTTGAGCCGTAGACAGAGAAATCTCACTATATTCCACCACCTGGTATACTCCATCCACTCGGCAAACCACTCCAACTGGTTCTGTAGGGTTCGTTTTCTCTACCACCTGCCCACCAAAGGAAGACAACAGTAGAGAAAGAAATTCAATCAGGCGCTGCATTGGAGATCTGTCATTTTCCAAGACCACATTTACAATTTTACTTATTTTATCTTTAAGGTATTAAGTCAAGAGGAATCTTTAGATAATCATCTATCTGGGAAGAGGTAAATTATCTCCCTCCAATTTATCATCTAACTAAACTGTACAGCAGAAATTCCATCATATACATAGGGCCCAGAAGAAATCACATTGGACTGGGAATAACTAAATGAGGAGTCTATGTTCCCCCAAATATGTTTTTATTATTGAATTTATCCTTAACCACACTCAACTACTTTGAGAATAAATGAAACAAAATCTCTCTGAGATTCACAAAACAAAAGAAGTAAGGCATTTTGCCTCTCATTTTGCACAAACCAATATTTCATTTGAAAATGGTGTTTCTTTCATTTTCATTCATGAATACAGCAAATTCCTTATTTTTCAGGGACTTGGCTAGGAGGTAGGAGGGTTAGAGCGGGCAGGTCACAGTGTTCCACTCCAACTTCAATCAGAAAAGCCCACTCATATTTATGTTTTGCAGGCTAGGTTTTGTTTGAAGTAAGAGGCTCTATGCTTTTTTAAAAAGTTGAAAACCAGTGATTTGATAATCTAGCGAAGACTCTAGGATGATCAGGGAGCTGAGAGAAAAGTATTTGGTCAAAATCAGAGGGAAAACATAAGAGTATGTAATTTTAAAAAACCTCACAGGTGATTCTGATACCCCACTACCCTAAGCATATATCACTGACCTAAATTAAGTGTTTAGAATAAAATTATGAAACAACTGTATGCAATGCACTAACAGAAAACTCAAGCCTCAGATGAGATGAATATCCAGCAGAAAATCAAACAATTAAAATATATGAAGATATTATTTTTGCCCTGTTCGATTAACAATTCAGCATATTCCAGAGTATTTTGAAAAATCTGTCCCCACTTTGAAAAGTCTATGCAAACTATACATGAAATTATATCAATAAAATTAAAGCTTTTCTTCAGCAACTGATCTCTTAAAATAAATACAGCCAGTGGCAGTCCCTTCCAGACAACTAAAGCCACTATTGAGCACTTAGTTTACACAGCAATTAGAGATATAGGCACTGAGTGTAGCTCAGTGAGGCTGGGCTACTGGATACATAGGCCTGCTGTGTAGTTTCACTGTTTGCTGCCCTGAAAGGAGTACAGTATTCAATGAAAAGAAACCTTCTACCACAGAAGTGGATTAAACTGGAGGGAAACATACAGCAAAATTATTTAGACCAATCATGGACCTATTTGCAATTCTAGTCTATCACTTCGCATTCTCTACAGTAGGTATCTCGGTAGACAGGGAATCTGGAATAGATTCCTCCCATTCCCATTAAAACACACACACACACACACACACGAGGTTTGTTTTCCAATCACTTCTATACAACCCTACTCCTAACCAGCCATAGAAAATAAAAATAAGCGTATTCACACTTTACTTCCCAAGTGTTAATCTGCCAGTAAAAGGTTTACTTTTATAACAACTATGAACCTCCAAATACTATAAAAGTCCAGATTACAAAAGAAAGCATTTGTAAAGTACATGAAGTTGGAAGTCAGTTTATATTCTACAGAAAAGATTTACAGCATAAAATTAAGAGGTCTCTTGATTTCCTACAAGTTAAATCCTGAAAAGCTGAGTTCAAAGTAACACTTTAACCTCAAAGTTACTGCAACTGCTTTACAAAATTATCTTTTCTTTTTTAAAACACTTTTTAAAGGATTTTTTTCTTTCTTTTTTTTTTAAATTTAATTTATGTATTTATTTATTTATTTTTGGCTGCATTGGGTCTTCATCGCTGCGTGTGGGCTTTCTCTAGTTGCGGCGAGCGGGGGCTACTCTTTGTTGTGGTATGTGGGCTTCTCATTGCGGTGGCTTCTCTTGCTGCGGAGCACAGGCTCTAGGCACGCGAGCTTCAGTAGTTGTGGCACGCAGGCTTCAGTAGTTGTGGCTCACGGGCTCTAGAGCGCAGGCTCAGTAGTTGTGGCACACAGGCTTAGTTGCTCCACGGCATGTGGGATCTTTCCAGACCAGGGATCAAACCCATGTCCCCTGCACCGGCAGATGGATTCTTAACCTCTGTGCCACCAGGGAAGCCCTAAAATTATCTTTAATTAACAATCATTCCTACTCTCTCAGCTACGTACTTTTGTAAACCACTCCACTAAGTCTTTTCTCAAGGCTCTCACTCCATAAAAAATACTTAATTCACCAAGACAGGAGCCTATTAAAGAATTAAAAAAGAATTCCCTGCATAGAATTCTACTACACACTATGAATCACTCCCTAATTTAGGTGTTTTTAAAAATATATTTTAACATCTTGATTTTTTAAATTAAAAGAGTGGGAGGACAGATTACATAGATGATTTCTACTATTTCTAAAAGTTTTTAACGTATACCAGTCTTGTAATATTTCGGTTCCATCTGAATATGTATTTATGCATTCATTGAGTGATTATTACATTATATGCCAGACACAGAACTAGGCAGGAAGACTGAGGCAGGATTTGTCCTAGAGGACCCAGGGGAAATGGAGAAGAGAGAATGGTTGTATTTATATCCCTGTATGATTAATATACTCATAAAAGTTGGCACACCAATTCAATGTTTTTTGAGCTTCCAGCAAAAACACAATTAATCTAAAGAATTTGGCTTTATAAATGTGAAATAATACTAAAACTAAGAGTTGGGAAACAGTTCTAATCCTGCCTCTGCTAATGTGATGAAGGACCTTGAGCCTGGAACTTATTTAGTACTGGAACTCAGAGTGTCCATTTCTGAGATCAAAGGGGTTGACCAGATAGATGATCTCTGAGGTCCCTCCCAGGTTCAACATTCTCTAATCATTTAGAATTTAAATTGATTCTGAAGCTCAGAGCAGTAAAATTTTAAGTTTCTATTTTAGAAAGAAGAGTGACACCAAGTGGAACAAAGTCAGAAATACAGTTTTGTTTTGTTTTTTAAAGCTTAGTAGCTACATAATTAAAATCCAATGCACTATTTCTATTACAGTTTAGTAGCTATTTACAATACAGCACAGATACTCATAGAGTACTGAAATGGATAGAGGTCTTCAATCAATGAACTAAACCAACCCTTTACTTTCAGAGTCAGAAGGAGTCTTCTTAGGTCTACCAGCTTAATCTCTCAAAACTTGTACTAGTAAATTTAAGACTTCAGCTTCTGTGACTTTGCATTAGATTTGTAGATTAATTTGGACAGAAATGACATCTTTATAATAGAAAATTTCCAACCAAGGATATGATATGTCTCTTATGGCAGCTCTTCTTTTTAAATTCATATATTTAAATTTTATATGTAGTTTAATTTGCTTTTGTCTGAAGCCTATACGGTTTTTGCTTCTGGGAAATAGGTCTTCCCTTCATGTCGATTATAAAATTATCCTAACACAACACTGTAAATCAACTAAGCTCAAATAAAAAAATAAAAATAAATAAAATTATTCTAAACTTTCTTCTATCATCTTTATGGTTTTTTACTTGGTAATGCATTTGAAATTGATTTTGGTATGAGCTCTGAGGGAGACATCTTACTTTATTTTTAGCCAGTTATCCCATTCATTTCCCCCCAATGAGTTGAAATACCATCTTTACGTGAGTTTGTTTCTGACTGATCTGTTCCATTAACCTGTCATTCTATTCTGGTTTCAGTACTACACTCCTAGTTACTTTTTATTTACAAGCCATTTTAATATCTGATAGATTGTCTTCAACCCTCTTCCTTCCTTATCATCATCTTTTTTCAACATTTTCCTGGTGATCTTTACAATCTAAACTTTATTTATTTATTCTAAACTTTACCATCATTTTGTTAAATGTCCCCAAAATAGTCTCACTAAGACTTTGATCAGGATTGTGTTACACTTTAATTCTGTGAGAACTGATACCTTTACAGATTTCCAGGAAAGTAATATTTACATTAATATTTTCAAATCTTCCAAAGTGTTATTAAGGTCTTTGGTGTCATAAAGGCAAGTCTCTTATATTATCATCTATGAAACCAAAAAAAATGCTAAAAAGAACTATGCCAAGGACAGCCATATTATATGGCATTACAAACCTCCCTCTGTCTCAATATCAGTATGTTTGTGGTCATTCATGCAGTTATTTAATCTCTTTAATTGTCCTTATCCCCTATCTGCGTATTTCCATCTTATTCACAAGACTATCATGAGTTACCCTGTCAAATGCCTTACTGAAGTCTACATCTGCTATTTCTACCATATTTCCTTTACCTACTACTCCAGTAACTTTGTCATAGGAAGAAACTGGGTTAATCTGATCAAATACAACTTGATATTAATGAATCCGACAACTTGATATTAATAAGCCCATCCCAGGCCTAGTGATGACCATTCACTTTCCCAGGTACTTACAAGTCATCCTCGCATATTTTAAACTCTTACTTGTGATGGACTAAGCATACATCATTACTTCTAGAATCAAATGTTGCCAATTTAAGAAAAAAAGTGGGTGCGGGATAGTTTAGTTACTTTAGAAGATGAATGATTCTAAAATATCCAAATCACCCTAATAAATCTAGTTTGACTCCTGGAATGTATATACTGACAAGAGAAAGACCACTTAAAGCCTCATTATAGTTGAGAAAGGCATTACCTTTGCTCCACAGTCTGCTCCTTTCTGAATGCAAAATCCAATGAACCGTGGGTCTGCCACTTTTACTAATATGTTGTCAACACAATAGACATGAATGCTCCAAATGCCTCTTTGCTCCATATCCTCCACAATATTCTGGGCTGCAAGAGCCCGATAAAGACCACCATTCCCATCTGGGAAATAAAATAGCCTGTTAGTAGCACACCAGAATTCAGTGTGACGGCAACCCAAAGATTGTTTAATGTTTCTCAACTGGGATGAAGATCTCTGAAAACCAGTTTTACATTACAGGGCCAAGAAAACTGAATGTCCATAAGGAAGGATCCAGGTGTCAAAAAGTTATACTACGTGATTTTGAAGGTAATTTAGCATAAGTATAATAACATTATTAATGAAGGGCTAGGCAACCCCAAAGAACATACTTTTCTTTTTAACTCAGCCCTTTTAACAATTTGGCCTATAATATATTGTGAAACATAAAATTCTTTAACAGGCAATAATTATTCTATAACATTTCAAGTTTTATTTGTATGATTCAAGTTAGCTCTGTATTTATAGCCCCAACACTGACAATTTCATCCATCTCAACAATAAAAATACATGAGTATTGATACCAAATGATTTGTTAAGAAACCAGATTAATATGAAGGTCTATGGTGATTTAAACTAAATATATGTAAAAGCCTCTTCTTTCCCCATCTATTTCTAGTGCTGCTTTAATGTACTTCTTCCAACAACAACCTCAGCTACAGTTTAAATGACAAAAAATTAGACAACTTCACAAAACAAAGCTAAAAATAGTAAACTCTTCTATTAATTAAAAAGAATTGAGTGGGGGGGGAAGAGTTGAGATGAAATAAAAGCCTACACCTGCAAAGCACCACTGTAAATAATGTTTTCATTTCCTTTCAGCCTTTCCTTCAAGAAGAGCTTCACAGAGATGAGAATCTGTTGACACATTTACTTTTATAGTGGGATCATACTTATGGTCACTATATGTGGCTACACAGGCAGCACACTGCCCAGTCCTAGGGATGCCATTAGCAAACTACAACTGTGCATGCAGCTCTGTATTTCTCATTCTCTTACTTAACCTGCTGAAACTATTTTGCTTTCTCAATTACTATCTCCACACAATTATTTCAATACTGTTTAAGAATTAATGCTACAGGTAAACTATAATCTAGTCTCTTATTTTTTAAGCAGCAGATGGTTTCCAATTTTTCACTACAATAAACAATGTAGCCATGAACAATACTGTATATAAAATACTGGGTAAAGAGAATAAATACTCTGAATGCTGCTCAAATTGCTCTCAAGAGCAGACATCCACAGCAAGTATAAAAGCATATCCATTTCACCCATGGGCATTTCCTTTTTTTTAATCATTGCCAAATTTAAAAATAATTAAAATATTAATTTTTAACATCCGAATCACCATATTAAAAAAATCAAAACTTAAAGAGCTACATATCGTAAATCAACCGTACTTCAAAAAAACAATTTAATGAGTTGTGTTACTACCACTTCTAGTCACCATTAAATAAGAATGGTTACAAACCTGGAGCCATAGAAACCTTGTTCTTCTCTTCCAAAATAATTTTCCCATCAAAACTCATAGCAGGCAGCATTCCCTGCCGAAAAAAGATTACATTCTCTTTTTTTAAACCAAAGTGCTTGTGCTTTGTGAAGAATTCCTTTGTAGATTCCATTGTTCTGCCACTGGTCATTATATACCTTGCAAGAGAAAAGTAAATCTTCTAAGCCATAGCGCTATGTGAATTAGGGCAAAGTAAAGTCTTGTCTATTTCCTAAACTAAAGAAAATTTTTGAGAGCACTGTTTATTGTTTTCACTTCCTTCATCCTCTTCCTGGATAAGGCAGCATTAGCTGCTACCCAAGGGGAATTTCTTCCAGTAACTTCATCAATCCTTATGTATAAAATAAATCTGTAACAATATTAAAACATATCTCCTGCAACAGAAAGCCTACAGCTGGCTCAAGTAAACATTTTAGAACTCTGAAAAGTGTATTCTAGGTTGAAATCTCCTATTCTAGTAATAGGGAGAAAAGGGTAAATGTAATACATTCTAATTATCTCTTATGGTTCTTTTTACAAAAATTTTGAAATGGAATCTGGGCTCTGCTCACCCTTTATTTAAAATCATAAAAGTGTAATTATACTCTCTGTTGTCACAAAACTCCAACCCATGTCACCGTAGCAAAAGAGAAAAAAATTCTATCTAAAACCATAATTAGTGACTACAATAGCTTTTCCCATTACTAAAATGTAAACCATATATAAGTAGGGATTTTTGTCTGTTTTGGTTCTGTCTGTCTCGGTTCCCAGCACCCAGAAGTAGGTACTCAATTAATATCTGTTAAATGAAAAACATTATATCATTTCCCAGCATAGTCAATATCTGTCTGATTAACAAATTATCCTGGGCATTATGAGTATTATGAAGTCTGGGCACAAAAACTTTGGGCATCATGATTTAGATGACAAAAGAAGTGACTAAACTGTTCCACATAAGAAAAATAAATTCTGAGCTGTGAGAAGAAAGAAAAAGAAGAAAATCCAACATGATAGTGGGAGGCCAGGGCTGTAGGTAGAATTTTGGCCACTTAGAACACAGACGTCCTTCAAAAATCCCCAAGGGAATCAAAATGAAGAAAATAGTTCACAGCTGGCCAATACCATCCTTAATAGCTAGAAAAGCTGAGGAAATTACAAAAAGCCTATTTTTAAAGGCATCAGAGAGCTACAAAAGCAACATGGGTTAGAACTAAAATTCAAGAGAGTGAGAATCTTTCAAAGGAGAGCTGAAGATATGCAGCTGCCTTTTCCTGGGGGTATTTGCTGATGGGGGTAAAGGCTAGTGGTAGAGAATCTGAGCTTGGACCAGGCAGAAGGACAGAGAAACCAGCAGAGCTTTTGTTGGTCACCTGGGGCTAAAATAACAGCATTAGGGACTTGAGGGATTTCAAACGCACAGCTGGTTTCCCCCTCAAAACATGCTAACTTCCAAAGCTGCTCTGAGAAACAGATTCAAGAGCTAAATCAAAACCTTTTAAAAAACAGAGCAGAATTTCCTGTAATCTCTTGGTGTTTAGAAGATGAACACTGGCCGAAATAGGCCCTGGTGACCTGACATACTATCAGAGACTGAGAATCCCAGTTTGGCCCACAGCAGAGAAATCAATGGGGCTTTCAGCTGGTGTGTATGGGAGAAGGGTGAGGTTTCAGGAGGACTAGATAACCCAATATTTAAGGATATGAGTTTCTAGAGTGAGAGAATCCACGGAGTGCCCACAGCAGTGACTGAAAATAGATCCATACCACGTCGTCATGAAATTTCAGTTACTAAAGATAAAAAGAGACCCCAAATTCTTTCAGAGCAAAAGGGAGAAAAAAAAAAAAAGATTGGGAATCAGAGTGGCAATGGACCTCTCCAAAGCAATGCTGAAACAATGGAGCAATGCTTTCAAATTTCAGAGGGAAACTGATTTTCAATCAGAAATTCTATACATAGACAAACTACCAATCATTATGAAGTTTCTAGACCTAGAGAACCCTCTGAGTACCCAAAGGTACTCAGGTAGGGATTAAAAGTTGGAGGTGAGTATATATTGCTCATTAAGGCTACAGTGATTATCTATCTAGCTGTAACACATATTATTTTAACATATATAGTAAATTATAGCTCCCAAGAAAATCTGTAGTAACAGGAAACACATCTGCCTATGAATAAAGTACATATGCATTTTGAATATTATAAACCAATATATGTTCAGACACTGTCCCATAATGAGAAATATCTTACCACGGAATGATGCATTTGTTGCCATGATATTTTTCAGCTAACTGTTGAAGCTTCAGGATACGCTCTGCTTGAATCTGAAAAAGTGTCTTATGGGATGGCAAACCAACATCATACATCCCCTTGGGATATGCAACACCAAGTCTTGTCCCCTGCCCACCAGCTAGAAGAAGAACTGCCACTTTGTTCTGAGAAATCTGGAAAAGTCCTAAAAAAGAAAATACGTGTATCACTCTATAGTTCAACACTTTAGGATTACATATACAAAGGTAGCTGCAAAGAGCCACCCTATCTGCATAAGCCATAAAGACAAGGAATTCACAAGTAATCATGGATGACTGTCTTGTTAATAAAAACATTTTTATTATTAAAAAATTAAATTTATATAACCCAACCAAACACCAAACAATGAATAATATACTTTAATGAACTAATAATTTTTATTCTAATAAGGTTGGAAGGCAAAGACCAAGAGATGTTATAAATGTTTTACAAGCACTTGACAACTTATCAGATGTGGCAAGTTAAGAAAAAGATAGGATAAAAGCAGATCCCTAGGCTTCAGGATGAATGATGATGCTATTAAATTACCTCCAGCTGATAAATCAATCAATAACAATTAATCAATCAATGAGCATATAAACATACTAGACAAGCTACCATCCAGTAAATGTAAAGAAAAGAAACCCTGAGTTGGGAAAGCAGTGTAGTCCAACGGTTAAGAAGCCGGGCTCTGAAGTCAGGACACCTGGGTTTGAAACCCAACTCAAATGAATGAGCTTAGGGGATGTGCCTGCAAAAGGGCATCAGGAGACTTTGTGGAATGATGGAAATGTTGTATATCTGATTGGGGTGGTAGTTACATGGGTGTGTAAATTTGCTAAAAACTCATAAAACTAGTGCATTTTATTGTATGTAATTATACTTCAGTACAATTTATTAAAATGCCTTCTTTTTTTTTAAATAGGCCATCTATTGCAGCTCAGAAGGATGTGACATGGAGTTTTTTTGAAACTGTAAGTGAAACTATAAATGTTATTAAGAGACAGAGGCTCTCAGTTTGGATTAAAAAATAAAATAAAATAAAATCTTGCCATGTACCATTTCTAAGAGCTACCTCATAACTCTAAGGTAGACAGCTTCAGCACCAGAAGGTAGAGTAGCTTGTGGGAAGAGGCAACAAAGAAACTGGATCTCTGGGAAGCTAGAAAAGCTGTAAAAGCTCAGATGTGATAAAGCAATGGTTGATGGGTTTTGTTCTATTTTCTGAATTTCATACTTTCATTAAAATTCTCAGAAATTCTATGAATAAGGCAGGCCACTATCCACAATTGTAGGCCAAGCCAGAGGGGGCAGTGGTGGCCAGTATCAATTATTATTATTTTTCACATCTTTAGGGAATGCGGGTTTGTCTAATTTACCAGCTTTATGCTTTATGTTTTTGATATATTGGGCTTTCCTAAAGCTAATATACTAGTACATTGTGAACTTAAAGAAATATTCTTAATAAATCCATTATAAAATGAGAACTGTCCTGATTCTACAATCTGTCTTCGCTAGTAACTAAGTACAGCCAAGGATGTTATGCAAGAACTTTCTAGCAATTTTTTCAATCAAAAAATTTTAATGTACATTAGATATTTCCATAATTCTCACCTTTGATGTAAAGCTGAGAGTTTAGCTATCTGAGAATTAATTTTCTCTCGTTCTTCCTTGCCTATAACTAGATTGTCCTTGTCCTTTTCTCCATGGAATTTCATTGTACCTTATCAGAGTTTGAAAATAAAATACCAGGGGTAATGTTAGACTCCAAAATAGTAACTAAAATCTAAAAGGTAGGTATAATTTTCCCCATTTTAGAGATAATAGGCTCAGATGAGTTAATGATCTTGCTCAAGGTCACACAACTAAAAAGTGTGAATCAGGATTAGAACTTGACCTATTCACCAGCACTGCACTGCCTACAGCAGTCTCTTATCACACCCAAACATTTAACAGATAAATTATACAGTACCATAATTTTTAGGGGTGTAAACTGTCCTTCCTATTTCCTTCTTGCCCTTCCTTCTCTTTTCCACTGAATTCATGAGAGGTTGTGCTGCCTTTTCTTATCTATCTTACCCATCACCCTACATGGAAAAGCTGCTGAGCTGGGAAGAGCCCATATTCTCCAAAACTTGCCAAACACTGAATTTCTAACAGCATTCCAGCTCCGTGTTGTGTTTAAACACTCCCCACAACCACCATGTAACAAAGACTGGCTGAGATGAAGCAATCTGAAGGGAACAGGGAACCATATAAAGCGGTTTTGAAAACCATTTTACATTTGATTATTCCTTGAGTTATGAAAGAAACTATGGTTTCTAGGAAATAAATTTAACTCTGCTGTCACTGACCCAAAAAGCATTATTTTAAAATACAGGTCCACAATTCCTTACCTAAACCAGATTTATTTCAGAATTTTATTTCAGAATGCAGAACTCTTCAAAATTTAAAAAGGAATATAGTACACAGACAATATGTTATATTTTACCCCAGCAGATCTGAGACAGTACCCTATAATCACATTAAGTGGGATACAAAAAGTTTATCAATAGTCTCATGTCTGTTCAGGTCAGGTTTTGCACCATTTTAGAATGGCAGATAAATAACTTCAGTCTGTCTGGACCCTCACATACCACCAAAGGTGCTGGAATCAAAAATATTTCTAAACATGTTCCCCAAATGTCCCAGATAAATATTCTGGACACAAAGGTCTTTGTTTTTTTTGGTACTATTTATTTTCTTTATAGAGCACACGTGTTTTAAGTTGTACTGTTAATATGGCTCTAATCATCCTTCCTGCCTTCTTACTTTTACCTTCGGTCCAAAAGTAAGTTTCTTCTCTCAGCTCCCTTACCTGTAAAAGGTAAGAGCCACACTCCCAGAGTCAGCTCCACATCTGAGCTCCTGCTTGCCAGATGGCCAAACAACACCAACCAGCACAGATTCTTACTGGTTATCAAAATATCACTGTATAACCTTTTCTCTTCCTTGGATCAGTTCCCTAAACTACTGCTTCATTCCAAATTTCCAAATGTTTCCATTCTAAAGCTGTGCTAACCAACAGCTGATAGTGGTCTCTTTCTTCATTGAAACAAATGGCATGTGTTTGTTTCCTAAGCCCCCGACAGCCATACTTTCTCCAATTCTTCTTTCCATCTGTGGACCTGATAAGCCATCTAATCACTATGTCTTAAAAGTAGCATTGAGACCATGCTTGCCAGGGGTACATTTCCAGGCAGATCTACATTTACATCTTATCTCCATCTAGCTACAACTATTATAATGAATTATAACACAATCCATAAATATTTGTGATAAAAAGGTGTCTCTGCATTAACTTCTTCCTGCGTATGCATCTCACTTTTGGACAGAGAAAAACAAGAGGAAAGAAAGCAGTCCCTAGAGTATCAAAGCCAGCTGCAATTCAAGAACTAAATAAATGTAGCTACAGCTGTTGTTAACAATACCAAATCGTGTGGGGCTGAAGTATTCATCCATTTCAACTGTGTTACTACAATAAAACTGCAATGTTTATCAAAAGTGTGTAACACATAAATTAGTATCTGTCTTATAATGACAGATAAAATACTTCTTGAAATTAATCAGGCCAATAAAATTCAGTAAGCCTTTTAGTTACATGGCAATATACATGATTTCAAACTGTATGGGTCATACCATAAATTTTATACAGGCAGCACTGCACCTATTTGAAAAATGTTAACTGATTATAAATGTACTTAACCCATGTGACAATTAGGAAATTATGAACTTCTATCCCAAAACTTCTGCAAATATATGGGAAAAAAACCCTGAAAAGTACATTACTATATCATCTTTTCATTACAGGTCACTAGAGTTAATTACCTTCCCACAGAAATCAGGACCTAACACACACTAAATCAGAAGTTTAAAAAAAAAATCAAGCCAGAATGAGCCATTTCCAGGGCAGGGGTATACCTCTCTCCTTGGGGAGTCATGCATGTTAGCCCAACAGAGTCTGAGCACTTTTCCTGATAACATTTACAACAAACAGAGAGAAGAGTTTACAGTGGCCTCTCACAGGTCAACTGCTTCCTGGATAACTTCCTGCTTGGACTAGTTCCTCTCATACATACTTTTTGATTTGAGCATGTGCCTGAAACAAGGAGGATGGCACAGGTGCTTCTGATGTAGAGCATTGCCAGAGCTTTCTATCTAAACTTTCAGGACTGCTGGACAAGGGGTGGGATAAAAAGGCTATTCAACTGGTGGAAATGAAGAAAGACTACACACGAGAGAGGAGATATTTTAAGTCTTTAATTTTTAATCACATTTTACAGGTGAAACAATTATTTTATGGATTAACTACTTCCCCAAAATATTAAGCACAAAAAGTAGACTAATAAGGGAAATCTCTATTTGAACTGGTTTTAGATACTGGGGGATTATTGTGAATTTCATTAGGTATAATAATGGCATCGTAATTAGGAAGAAAATGTCCTTACACTTAAGAGATGTATACTGAATTTTATGAGGGTAAACAATGTTTGCAAGTTGCCTTAAAATACTACAGCAGAGAAAAATGAAAGAGGGATAGATTAAACAAAATTAGCAAAATTTTGATAATTATTTAATTAAGGTAATGCATATATAGAAGTTCATTATACTATTTTTTGTCACCAAATATCTGCTTCCAAATATGCCTGAAATTTTTCATAATAACAATTTCTGGAGCAGGCTATACATAAACTATAATCCTAATGTACGTGTGTGTATATATAAGAAAATACTATAAAATATTACTAGCGAATATTTATCTCTGGATTGTGGGACAGCAGAGATTTATCTTTATTCCTTTGTAATTCTTAGTATTTTCCAACTTCTCCAAAATAAGTATGTGTTATTTTTTAAATAAAACAAATCTATTAGAAATATCACTGTCCTAGATTTCAGGAAATGTAGAAGAGGATAATGTTATGAATACATTTTTTCTAAACAATCCATTTACTTTTCTACAGTGCTACATGGATTAATTTTTTAAATGTCTCACAGGTAAAAAAAAAAGGGCTAACACTGAATATTAATTTCTTATTATAACAAAGAATTACAAGATTGTTTTGTGTTCAGTTTAAGCATGCATTTCTTTTAATAAAGAAAGGGATTTTTTTAAGCAAATATATTTTCCCAGTATGAATATCTTTTCTAAAATGATACTCTCATTGAAGCTTCTGAATTACTTCTTCCAAGATATCAGTTTTGTAAGACAGAGGTTTTTCAGTTACCCCTCTACATTCCATTTTCTACAACTGGCCAGAACACTTCAAGAATTAAATCAAAACAAGATCTCTCTTCAATAAAGAGCACAGTGGTAGCTTAGGTATTTATCCTTCACCAATAATTTTCCACCCTAGGTGTTAAAATGTCAATGTCAATAGCCACCAGACCCCTTGAAATTATTGCACAATGCTTTTATTTCCCCTATCCTAGGGCAGTGGGATGGGGGCAGGCGCAGCGGGGGCTGGGGGGAGGTTGTCTTTGATATAATTATCAGGAATTTCCTACTATCTGAAATAAAGCATTGAAATCTTTGCAATGGCAATCTCTTTCCTTTGATAACTTACTACAGAAACTTCATTTTGTTAGGAATTTGCACACATATGGCAGTTTCTACCTAATGAAAAGGTTGTAATGTCAGTTAAAAGTCTCCCTCTCCACCCCTATTGCTTAAGCCACAAATAAATATTCTTCCCTTGACAGCAAGCCAAAAGGAAGTTTGCTTTGCACCTTCTTATACTAGACTTGCTTGTAACAGTTCTGGATTTTAATCTAAATGAAAAGTCATAAATGTAGACTTTTGTTCCACAGATTCCAACAAAAAGGCCATAAAGAAGACTCAAACTATAGGAAGTCTTGACTGTTGCTCATGGTCCCCATTATACAAGGCCAAAGCTTTGGCTTTCCATAAGAGTTAATTCTAAGACTTCATCTCCATAAAATCACAAGGAGAAATACAGGCAGCTGGAATACCAGAGGGTAAGAAGAGGTCCTGTGTGGCTTTTGGTGAAACCCAGGGAGGGAGGGAAAGATTAATGAATCCAAAGTTAGTGAGGGTCACAGTGTCACTACTGTCCTCCATTCAGAAGGATCCATCTGGAAGTCACTCTCTCACATCTTAGTGGAAGAGCCCTGTTCTAAGTAAGAAGCGAGGTTAGCCACTACCAAGCATTTTAAATATGAAAGGGCCCTCATTGAAGATTATCCAATTATTTTCAATGTTTTTAATCTTCAACCCCTTTTAAGTAAAACCTCATGTAAAGAGGTTTATTTGTTTATGTATCAAATACATAAAAACAGGTCAAAGTAGAACTGCTCCTGGAGTGGGGAGATGAAGGGGCTGGAGACCTACCTGTTTAGTATCTGTTCCCCCCTCTCCACAGTTTCACCAGCAGTCGAAACCCTAGAGATCTTTGGAACAGTTTGAAAAACAGTAGATCTGTAAGCCCAGAGAAAGACATGAAGATAATGGCAGAGAAGAAGGTTGATAATGGCAGTTATGTTTCTTTTTTGGGGGGTTGCAGGGAGTGCCAAAAAGCGAAAGACAATAAAAATACCCATAGTGTGGTGCAAATATAGACTATAAATCATACCTATAAAAGTAAATATGTATATAATCAAGTACTAGGTGGCAATGTGGACAAACAAAAACATAGATTTCATGAGGTTATGGGCAATTTCTCTACAGTATATCTGTTACTTTGGTATTATTTTTGCGATAAAGTAATGTTTTTTTAAAAAGGAAAAAGTATTAGTCCAATCTGTTCATTCTACAGCTGAGGAAATGAGGTCCAGATTTGACAAGAAGCATGTACAAACACTCAAGGGCCTGCAATATTTAGTCACTTTTACTTATGGAGGAGTAGTAGATTATAAAAACCACAGTTCTTAACCCTACCAAAAAAAGCTAAATTTTAGCTATTTTGCCATTGTCAAAAGCACTCATTAGTACTAGCTCTGGGGACAGATTTTATGATATGCTTTAGAGGAAAAAGCATTGTGGAAATTCAACATTTATCAACCAACATATAACTGCAAAACATTGCTCTAAATGCTATGTGACATACATAGACACCTAGGACACGGGCTGCTCTTTAAAAGTTTACAATGTAATGATGAAGACAGACATAAACAACCCTTATTATAAAGAAAAATGAAAGATGAGCATGGACAAATAATTTCAACCTGGGACACTGACAAAAAGATGACAGATCAAAGAGTATGTGTGGTGAACCTTGGAGAATGAGTGTAAGTTTCCCAAGTGGCAGAGCCACCTCACTGCACAGCTCCAGGAGACAGGTGGCATCACAAGGTGATCCAGCTACATGGAGAAGGGGTAAAGGCCAGACCCAGCTAAGGACGAGCATGAGCAAAGGCAGGAAAGGCATACTAGAATGTTCAGAGAAAGGTGAATTACAGGGTCCAGCTGAAAGGTGTGGGGCAGTAGCAGTGGAGAGAAACGTAAGAGACAAGATTGGATAGGGCCGTGTTAGGGGAGGGTTTTGGAGTAAGCTAGCATAAACGGAACCATTCAGCTTGTGCTTCAGGAAGGGAAATCTAATAGAAGTATGGACACTGAGAAAGGAAAGAGGCTAGAGGCAAATTATGACTTGAATGAGAAGAGCCTTGGATGAGGCACCAGAAATGAAAAGAGAATGAAGAGACTGGCAACAGGAGCCACTGGGGCCTCTTGGCCACACAATCTGTCACTCTCAGATCAGTCACCTGGTTTAAGGTCTTCAGGAAGTGAAAATATTGTTACTTTAATGGTTTTAGTACATCTCATAATAAGCCTTAGAGCAAATCTTCCCATGCTCAGTACCTTCACTTTCCCAGTCCTGCAGCTGATCTTGATCCCTGGTAGCACTGCCCAACACCTCTCGAGGGACAGGTTCCATCCGTGCGTCCACTTTCTCTGGCTGGGAGGAATGGTTAAATCCTTCAATGGCCTTTTGGAAAAAGAAGTTCAGCTCCTCAAAGTTCATGGCCTGGAGCTCTGTGAAAAGTTCTACCTGTTGGGCTTCTTCCAGCTCATTCCAGAATTGCAACAGGTGTTCTTGCCCAGCTTTGGACAACCTGAGTTTGAGGGCATTAACGTTCATAATGCTCTGGTAGCCAAGTTTTGTGATAACTGGGGTGTAATTTCTGTACCTGTAAACCTGAAAGAGAAAAGAAATGAATAGCAGGTCAAAGTCCAACCTCAAAACCTGAGGAGACTTTTCCTGTTAAAAGTAAGTACATTAAAAAAAAAAAAAAAAAAAGTCTTGGGAGTTCCCTGTGGTCCAGTGGTTAGGACTCAGCGCTTTCACTGCCAGGGCCTGGGTTCAATCCCTGGTTGGGGAAGTAAGATCCTGCAAGCCCCACAGTGTGGCCAAAATAAATCTTTAATAAAATAAAAAATAAAAAAATTTTAAAAACCCTTGCTGTTAAGGAAATTCTGCCTTTCCATCATGATCATACTCATAAGAGATCAAACTTGTAAGACAATGCTAATTATTCTTATATACGAGGCACTGCACCAAGTACTTTACCTACATGGTCTCATGTAATTTACAACAGCTCTATGACATAAATACTATTATTATCATCGCTTTACAGTTGAGGAGAATGAGGCACAGAGAGGCAAAGCAACCCGGCTGACTGGTGGAGCTAGGGTGTGAATGCAGACAGTCTGATCCCAGGGCTCTAGTTGCCTCTATACTACTCCTCTCTGACCACTAAGCTACTGCTGAAAGAACACTTGACTGTTTAATATTTCAACCCTTCTCCTTTTATCTCTAAGGACAGAAACACAGAATTCAGAATACAACAATATCAAGAAGACAGGAACCCTATAATTATAAAAAATACATTTTATTTCAAGAGCAACTTCCACAAAGAAGCAATAAAATATGTCCACTGTCTTTACTAAGAACTGAGCCCAGGAGATTGGTTCAAGATGGTGGAACAGAAGGACGTGTGCTCACTCCCTCTTGCGAGAGCACCAGAATCACAACTGCTGAACAATCATCGACAGGAGGACACTGGAACTCACCAAAAAAGATGCCTCACATCCTAAGACAGGAGAGAAACCACAATGAGATGGTAGGAGGGGCGCAATCACAATAAAATCAAATACCATAGCCGCTGGGTGGGTGATGCACCAACTGGAGAACACTTATACCACAGAGGTCCACCCAGTGAAGTGAAGGTTCTGAGCCCCACATCAGGCTTCCCAAACTGTGGGTCGGCAAGAGGAGGTGGAATTCCTAGAGAATCAGACTCTGAAGGCTGGTGGGATTTGATTGCAGGACTTTGACAGGATTGGGGGAAGTGGAGACTCCACTCTTGGAGGGCACACACGAAGTAGTGTGTGCACCGGGACCCAGCGGAGAGAGCGGTGAGCCCAAGGGAGACTGAACTGGACCTACCTGCTAGTGTTGGAGGGCCTACTGCAGAGGTGGGGGGTGGCTGTGACTCACCACAGGGACAAGGACAGTGGCAGCAGAAGTTCTGGGAAATGCTCCTTGGCGTGAGCCCTCCCAGAGTCCACCATTAGCCCCACCAAAGAGCTCCACTGGTAGGCTCCAGTACTGGGTCTTCTCAGGCCAAACAACCAACAGGGAGGGAACCCAGGCCCACCCATCAGCAGACAAGCAGATTAAAGTCTTACTGAGCTCTGCCTACCAGGGCAACACCCAGCTCTACCCACCACCAGTCCCTCCCATCGGGAAGCTTGCACAAGCCTCTTAGATAGCCTCATCCACCACAGGGCAGACAACAGAAGCAGGAAGAACTACAATTCTGCAGCCTATGGAAGGAAAACCACATTCACAGAAAAAGAGACAAAATGAAAAGGCAGAGGATGTTGTATCAGATGAAGGACCAAGATAAAACCCCAGAAAAACAACTAAATGAAGTGGAGACAGGCAACCTTCCAGAAAAAGAATTCAGAATAATGATAGTGAAGATGATACAGGACCTCAGAAAAAGAATGGAGGCAAAGATTGAGAAGATGCAAGAAATGTTTAACAAAATTCTAGAAGAATTAAAGAAAAAACAAACAGAGATGAACAGTACAATAACTGAAATGAAAAATACACTAGAAGGAAACAATAGCAGCATAACTGAGGAAGAAGAACGGATAAGTGACCTGGAAGACAGAATGGTGGAATTCACTGCTGCGGAACAGAATAAAGAAATGAAGACAGCCTAAGAGACCTCTGGGACAACATTAAACCAACAACATTTGCATTACAGGGGTCCCAGAAGGAGAAGAGAGAGAGAAAGGACCCAAGAAAATACCTGAAGAGATTATAGTAGAAAACTTCCCTAACACGGGAAAAGAAATAGCCACCCAAATCCAGGAAGTGCAAAGAGTCCCAGGCAGGATAAACCCAAGGAGAAACACGCCAAGACACACAGTAATCAAATTGACAAAAATTAAAGACAAAGAAACATTACTGAAAGCAACAAGGGTAAAACACCAAATAACATATAAGGGAACTCCCATAAGGTTAACAGCTGATTTCTCAGCAGAAACTCTACAAGCCAGAAAGGAGTGGCACAATTTATTTAAAGTGATGAAAGGGAGAATGTACAAACAAGATTACTCTACCCAGCAAGGATCTCATTCAGATTCAATGGTGAAATAAAAGCTGTACAGACAAGCAAAAGCTAAGAGATTTCAGCGGCACCAAACCACCTCTACAACAAATGCTAAAGGAACTTCTCTAAGTGGGAAACACATGAGAGGAAAAGGACCTACAAAAACAAACCCATAACAATTCAGAAAATGGTAAAATGAACATACATGTCAATAATTACCTTAAAAGTGAATGGATTAAATGCTCCAACCAAAAGACACAGGCTCGCTGAACAGATACAAAAAAAAGACCAATATATATGCTGTCTACAAGAGACCCACTTCAGACCTAGGGACACATACAGACTGAAAGTGAGGGGATGGAAAAAGATATTCCATGCAAATGGAAATCAAAAGAAAGCTGGAGAATCAATATGCATATCAGACAAAATAGACTTTAAAATAAAGAATGTTACAAGAGACAAGGAAGGACACTACATAATGATCAAGGGATCAATCCAAGAAGAAGATATAGCAATTATAAATATATATGCACCCAACATAGGAGCACCTCAATACATAAGGCAACTGCTAACAGCTATAAAAGAGGAAATTGAGAGTAACACAATAATAGTGGGGGACTTTAACATCTCACTTACACCAATGGACAGATCATCCAGACAGAAAATTAATACAGAAACACAAGCTTTAAATGACACAATAGAGCAGACATATTTAATTGATATTTAAAGGACATTCCACCCAAAAGTGGCAGAATACACTTTCTTCTCTAGTGCACATGGAACATTCTCCAGGATAATATCACATCTTGGGTCACAAATCACATCTTGGAAAATTTAAGAAAACTGAAATATCAAGCATCTTTTCTGACCAAAACGCTATGAGATCAGAAATCAATTACAGGAAAAAAACTGTAAAAAACACAAATACTTGGAGGCTAAACAGTGCACTACTAAAAAACCAAGAGATCACTGAAGAAATCAAAGAGGAAATCAAAAAATACCTAGAGACAAATTACAATGACAACATGAAGATCTATAACATATGGGATGCAGCAAAAGCAGTTCTAAGAAGGAAGTTATAGCAATACAATCCTACCTCAAGAAACAAGAAAAATCTCAAATAATCTAACCTTACACCTAAAGGAACTAGAGAAAGAAGAATAAACAAAACCTGAAGTTAGTAGAAGGAAAGAAATCATAAAGATCAGAGCAGAAATAAATGAAACAGAAACAAAGAAAACAATAGCAAAGATCAATAAAACTAAAAGATGGTTCTTTGAGAAGATAAACAAAACTGATAAACCTTTAGCTAGACTCATCAAGAAAAAGAGGGAGAGGACTCAAATCAATAAAATTAGAAATGAAAAAGGAGAAGTTACAATGGACACCGCAGAAATACAAAGCATCATAAGAGACTAGTACAAGCAACTCTGTGCCAATAAAATGGACAACCTGGAAGAAATGGACAAATTCTTAGAAAGGTAAAACCTTCCAACACTGAACCAGGAAGAAATAGAAAATATGAACAGACCAATCACAAGTAATGAAATTGAAACTGTGATTAAAAATCTTCCAACAGGGCTTCCCTGGTGGCACAGTGGTTGAGAGTCCGCCTGCCAATGCAGGTGACACGGGTTCGTGCCCCGGTCTGGGAAGATCCCACATGCCACGGAGCAGCTGGGCCCATGAGCCATGGCCACTGAGCCTGCGCGTCCGGAGCCTGTGCTCCGCAATGGGAGAGGCCACGACAGTGAGAGGCCTGCGTACCACAAGAAAAAAAAAAAAACAAAATCTTCCAACAAAGTCCAGGACCAGATGGCTTCACAGGTGAATTCTATCAAACACTTAGAGAAGAGCTAACACCCATCCTTCTCAAACTCTTCCAAAAACTTGCAGAGGAAGGAACACTCCCAAACTCATTCTATGAGGCCACTATCACCCTGATACCAAAACCAGACAAAGAAACTACAAAAAAAGAAAATTACAGACCAATATCACTGATGAATATAGATGCAAAAATCCTCAACAAAATACTAGCAAACAGAATCCAACAGCAGATTAAAAGGATCATACACCATGATCAAGTAGGATTTATCCCAGGGATGCAAGGATTCTTCAATATATGCAAATCAATCAATGTGATACACCATATTGACAAATTGAAGAATAAAATCCATATGATCATCTCAGTAGATGCAGAAAAAGCTTTTGACAAAATTCAACACCCATTTATGATAAAAACTCTCCAGAAAGTGGGCACAGAGGGAACCTACCTCAACATAATAAAGGCCATATATGATAAACCCACAGCAAACATCATTCTCAATAGTGAAAAACTGAAAGCATTTCCTCTAAGATCAGGAACAAGACAAGAATGTCCACTCTCACCACTACTATTCCACATAGTTTTGGAAGTCCTAGCCATGGCAATCAGAGAAGAAAAAGAAATAAAAGAAATACAAATTGGAAAAGAAGAAGTAAAACTGTCACTCTTTGCAGATGACATGATACTATATAAAGGGAATCCTAAAGATGCCACCAGAAAACTACTAGAGCTCATCAATGAGTTTGGTAAAGTTGCAGGATACAAAATTAATTCACAGAAATCTCTTGCATTACTACACACTAACAACGAAAGATCAGAAAGAGAAATTAAGGAAACAATCCTTAATTTCACCATTGCAACGAAAAGAATAAAATACCTAGGAATAAACCTACCTAAGGAGGTAAAAGACCTGTACTCAGAAACCTATAATACACTGATGAAAGAAATCAAAGATGATACAAACAGATGGAGAGATATACTCTGCTCTTGGATTGGAAGAATCAATATTGTGAGAATGACTATACTACCCAAAGCAATCCGTACATTCAATGCAATCCCTATCAAATTACCAGTGGCATTTTTTACAGAACTAGAACAAAAAAATCTTAAAGTTTGTATGGAGACACAAAAGATCCCAAATAGCCAAAGCAGTCTTGAGGGGAAAAAAATGGAGCTGGAGGAATCAGGCTCCCTGACTTCAGACTATACTACAAAGCTACAGTAATCAAGACAATATAGTACTAGCACAAAAACAGAAATATAGATCAATGAAACAGGATAGGAAGCCCAGAGATAAACCCACATACTATGGTCAACTAATCTATGACAAAGGTGACAAGGATATACAATGGAGAAAAGACAGTCTCTTCAATAAGTGGTGCTGGGAAAACTGGACAGCTACATGTAGAAGAATGAAATCAGAACACTCCCTAACACCATACACAAAAATAAACTTAAAATGGATTAGAGACCTAAATGTAAGACTGGACACTATAAAACTCTTAGAGGAAGACATAGGAAGAACACTCTTTGACATAAATCACAGCAAGATCTTTTTTGATCCACTTCCTAGAGTAATGGAAATAAAAACAAAAATAAATAAATGGGACCTAATGAAACTTAAAAGCTTTTGCAAAGCAAAGGAAACTACAAACAAGACAAAAAGACAACACTCAGAATGGGAGAAAATATTTGCAAACGAATCAACGGACAAAGGATTAATCTCCAAAATATGTGAACAGCTCAAGCAGCTCAATATTAAAAAAACAACCCAACCAAAAAATGGGCAGGAGACCTAAATAGACATTTCTCCAAAGAAGACATACATATGGCCAAGAAGCACGTTAAAAGGTGCTCAACATCACTAATTATTAGAGAAATACAAATCAAAACTACAATGAAGTATCACCTCACACCAGTTAGAATGGGCATCATCAGAAAATCTACAAACAACAAATGCTGGAGAGGGTGTGGAGGAAAGGTAACCCTCATACACTGATAGTGGGAATGTAAATTGATACAGCCACTATGGAGGTTCCTTAAAAAACTAAAAATAGAATTACCATATGACCCAGCAATCTCATTACTGGGCATATACCCAGAGAAAACCATTATTCAAAAAGACACATGCATCCCAATGTTCATTGCAGCACTATTTACAATAGCCAGGTCATGGAAGCAACCTAAATTCCCATTGACAGACGAATGGATAACGAAGATTTGGTACATATATACAATGGAGTATTACTCAGCCATAAAAAGGAACGAAATTGAGTCATTTCTAGAGACGTGGATGGATCTAGAGACTGTCATACAGAGTGAAGTAAGTCAGAAAGAGAAAAACAAATATCGTATATTAATGTGTATATGTGGAATCCAGAAAAATGGTACAGATGAACCATTTTGCATGGCAGAAATAGAGACACAGATGCAGAGAGCAAACGTATGGACACCAAGGGGGGAATGTGGTGGGTGGCAGTGGGATGAACTGGGAGATTGGGATTGACACGTATACACTAATACGTATAAAATAGATAACTAATAAGAACCTGCTGTATAAAAAATAAATGAAATAAAAAAAAAGAATTGACCCCTAAAGGACAAGCAATACACACATAACAATCAAGTGATAAGGAGATGCTTTTTAAGAGCATTCCATGATAATCCAGCCAAATGTTAATAGTAATAAAAAATAGGAGAATGAGGAAATATTTAATCTACTCAGCTAATACAGATAAATGCAAGAGAAGACAGGCATTGTCCAGAAAGAGTTCACAAAGTAAGTATGATCTAGCTGTGTCTCAAGGGTTGAAGAGATTATATAGACAAGATTAGGAAACAAGCAGAGCCTGGTGGCCATGATAAGTAAACATGTGTAGGATGGAGAGCAGTAAGAAAGTTGAAGTTTTATGTAGAATGATGGGAAATGATGTAGGTTAGGGCTAACCCATGAAGAGCCTTGAAAACTAAGCAAAGGAATTTAGACCAAACAGAGGAGGTAACAGGAAGCCAACACAGATTACTAAACAGGGTCCTTCCACCATGCTTTAGAGAGATGAGAGAAAAGAGCATGGCACAAAACAGACTGTAAGGAGGGACAATTAGAAGCAGGAAAACAAGTTAAAAGACAACTGCAGGTGTGAAAAACCAAAGAGCAACCAGATTTGTTGCAGAGGAAATAAGAGTGAAAGGGATAAATTTGAGACACACTGTAAAGAATCATCACTGCATTGTAATTGCTTAGCTTAGATATAAAGGACAGAGGAAAAGTAGGTACCAAAGAAAAAGCAAGTATCTTCTCCTGTAAGAATAGTAAAAGGCAGTATACAAGGTAGTTGAGAGCAAAATTCTGGAGTTCAGCTTTATTTCCCTATGCCTCCGTTTCCCCACCTGTAAAGTGGGATTAATAATACTCTCTACCTCATGAGGACTATTAAACATCAAACACCATTTACAAACTCAGGTTAAGAGAAGCTACATCTGTGGGTCCCTAGAAGGGGCAATAACAACGAACACTAACATATATATGGCAGCACGATTCTTATTGCTTTATAGATAGCTGCTAATCCTCAAAACAACTCTAAGGTACTGTTATTGGGATTGCTTTACAGAGGAAGAAATTGAGCCACAGAGATAACATGCTCAAGGTCCAAAACCAGTAAAGTGACAGAGCTAGGATTCAAACCCTAACAGCCTGACTCCTAAGTTCACATTCTTAACCATCATGCTATACTGACCCTCAGGAGACTATGTTATCTCCATGTGCGTGTGTATGTGCATGTGTGTATGTGTGTAAAAAGAGAGGGGTGGCAAGAGAAACAGGTGATTTGTACTTTATTCAAAAATACAGACACACTTGATTTTCTTATACCTGACTCACTTTGCAAAACTGAGTTCATAAGCCAACAGAATGGAGAAAGGAAGAAAATGTACAGGACAAGTAGGAGAGGAACTTTACAGGATGAACCAGACATAACCACCTCCATGCCACAAAAATAGTATTATTTTCTCCATTAATTCTGATAAGAGGTGTGTGCATGTGTGTAATGGTAAGCAGTAGTAAATAAGAGAATTAGACAAGGATTTTTACTTTGACAACCAAAGTCTGAAAAAGTTGATCTAGAAATTATGACAGAACTTGCTACATGGCCATAGCAATGCATCTGCATTAAAACAATGACATATTTGGCAGTAGCCCACCATTATCAAATATAACTTTATTAGAATTTAAGTTCAAGTTTAAAAGATATTTAGTATTTCCCCCTCCTTTTCTGGTCTCCTTCCTACCTCTGTATCTGCAGCTATATTATGTCCCCCAAATTGATAAGTAACCTCTTAGAGCGTTTGAAAAATAGTCATGGGTAGGAGACATGACCATTGAACCCTTTAAATGCTTCACAGCATAGCCTATTAAGTCTTTTTTAGCCCAAGCTAAGTGAGGCAACTCAATAACAGTGAAGGAACAGAAACTGCCTTCGATCCACACCTAGTTAATTTCACCAGAAAACCCTTAAACTAAAGGCACTACATAATAACATACACACATTATCATAATCACTATTCCCTGATTTCAGATTTCATAAACCATATACAAATAAATATAGCATAGGGTCAGGCCAAACTTAACAAAATCTTCGGGAAGCCATACGGCACATGTGTGCTCTGAACCCTCCAATCCCATGTTTCTGCTTGGCCAAGCCAGTGGAAAGCCAGAAATTTCAACCCTCTTCCATCACCAGTATTAAAACAAAACGAAAGTGGCAAGTAGCCTTTGTCCCACTCTCATGGCCCCCACAAGTATCTCCAATCCTTACCATCAACGCTTTCAGAGTCTTTCCCTCATTTACACAGGACACCCCAACTCACTCCCACCGCACAGTTCCAACGACTTGTCCCCACTGTAGGCCCCCCAAGCTTGGCATAACTGTGCACAAGGCCCTAGCCTGAGAACCTCAAGGCCCCCATCCCAGGTCCAGGCGAGGCTCCGCTCCCAACCGCTTGACAAACCCCTGATTGCAGACATTGCCCATGTGGGCGCCCTCATGCCAGCACTCCCAGCGGGGTCGCCGAGGCTGAGAAGCGCTGCGGGCCACACGGGAGCAGTGTGGGTGGGCAGCGCGCTCCTCGGCGTGTGCCAGGTTGCTGGCTCTTTGCACGTACGTGCGCCGCGTGTCCACGTCGCGCGCGTGGCCGTGGAAGCGTGTGCGTGGCGGCACCAGGCCCCCACCCGCCCCGGGTCCCGAGTCCCGCCGTCTCCTCCAGGGTGCCAAGAGTAGACAGCGACTGAGCTGGGAGGCCCTCACCTCTCTCGGCGCGCCCACAGCTCCGCCCGGCTCCGGCTCCTTCGGCGCGGCCACTCATCGGCGTCCAGCGCCCGCTCCGAATATATACCCTCATCCAGGGGGCCGGGGCGGCGGGGCGGGCCGGGAGCTGGGGCCAGGGGGAGCGCCGGCCCCGGCCACCCCGCCCCTCCGTCGCCGCGACGAGTGGCTGCCCGCGCGGGGAGGCGTCGCAACCACCCGCCCAGACACGTCAGCGCCCACAGCGCAAGAGACGAGGCGGGCGCGGAGAGGAGCGCCGCGAAGGAGCGGGGCGGGGAGGGGCGGGGCCTCTCGCATCACTCATTCTCCAGTCCAATGGGGAGGGCGCGAGGGTCCTGTCAGTAGGTGGCCCCGCCCCCAGCGTCCTTCCGGCTGGGAGGGGTGTCCTTTGCGTTCGCTGGGTGGGGCGAGTTTCGAGCCTAGCGGAGGTACTACGGCTAGGCCCTAAGATCCCTGACGTCACTGTGTTGTTCCTCGAGGTGCCCTCCTGCGGCTCCTAGTCTTTCCTGTGGCCCCACGGCTCGGGGCGCCCCCCTTTTTCCAAAACGGACCGCGGAGCTGGACTGGGAGCTGTGTCATCCGGGTTGCGTTTGTCCGACCACCCACACGGAGGGTTGCGAAAGCGCGGCAGCAGACGTCTCAGCGCAGAACCCCAGGGGCGGGCCTGTCGCGCCCTCTGACCTTGCGCTACTATTTCGTCTCAAGTTGGCTAGGTAGTCAGGGCCCTGACCGTGTTTCTGTTCTGTAGTGTTTGGGGTCGCAAGCACGTGAAACCAGACCCATTTACCTTTGCACAAATGGGCACCAAAAAAAAAAAAAAAAAAAAAAAAAACCAAGAGAGGAAATGCAAGCAAATGTATTAGGTAACCTGAGAAAATGAAAAGCGCGCGCCATAGAGACTGAGCCTGATGTCAGCTTTGTGTGACTGTGGTCTTAACCTCCCTGGGCCTCAGTATATGACACGAAAAGTGTCGTTGGACTGGTTGACCTCCAAGGCCGTTGCTGTGCGACTGTTTATTATTGCCTGTATACCATATAACCTTGTGTGGATGTGCACATGCGATTATATGCTCGGCACTGTGCCTTTAAAAGATGTGTTTACGCGTGGCACTTGGCACAGTTTCTGCAAGAAGTCCAAAATGTTGAAATACCAAAACATCTAGATTTAACAAAATACCTGACTAAGAAATTCAGGCATCTCGGTGCCTTTCTTCCACCTTCTTGAGTGCAAGAGCCTTTTAATTTTCTTTATCAATTTCAAAATCATCCACTGCATTAAGTAACTGAAAATTTTACCCTGGATGAGTAATGCTGGTAGTTATACATTCAGGAGATTGAACACTATCTTTCATGATCACAGAATGTCATCCATTTGTTTGAAAGATTTATAGTTGTAGTGGTTATGAACATGAGATCTGCAGAATTCCAGCTTCTTTATTGCTTGGAATCTTTGGCAACTTAACTTTTCTACATCAGTTTTCTCATCTATAAAATACAGACAATAATAATTATGCCCCTTAGGGGTGTTGTGAGGATTAAACCAGTCAATACAAGAACAATGTGGAACAGAGTAAATACTAAATAAATTGTAATTGTTTTTATGTGAGTGCTTATGCTATGTCAGGCACTGTTCTAGGTCCTGAATACCTTGATATACTTACCATCATCTGGAAAACCTTCTGTTGTTTGGACCCCTGATACTATAAAGAACATTTCCCTCAAACCTTTCATGATAACTAAAAACAAAATTACTCCCATTAATGTTGCTGAGTTCCCACTTGAAGAGACCTAGAAGCCTCCCCACAATAATACAGCTTTGTGACCTTTAAGGAAGGGAAGAGAATGTAAGACAATTGCTTTCTAAAAATATACTGGGTGTCACTCATCTACATTTCTACTCCCTGAGGAAGAAATATATGAGAATTTAGAAAAATATGACGTAGGAGACCAGATTCAAAATCACAGCTCAACCCTGATTTCTTCCTTTATAAAATGAGGATAATACCTAACTCACATGGGTGTAGTAAAAATTAAAAGATAAAGACTCTGTAATAGTGTCTGGAGTATTATAGGCATTCTATAAATCTTAGATGAATGAATGAATAAAGAGAAAAATCACTATTAAAGAGTTCATTAAAGAAAAAAGGAAGAACTGAGCCCAACACAAGTGTTTTCAACGAACTATTATAAAATCAAATTTTTACTTTTACCCTTTGTGCTAAAAATATTTTTCTAGTTTCTAGGCATAAAAAGGTCCATAATCTCATCTTACCAGATAAATATCCAGAAACGTCTTACCTAAAGAGTTATTTCTCTCTTTTAAAATATTTTTTATATACATAGTCTTTTAAAAACTAACAGCAGTGACTTCCCTGGCAGTCCAGTGGTTAAGACTTCATGCTTCCACTGCATGGGGGTGTGGGTTCGATCCCTGGTTGGGGAACTAAGACCCCGCATGCCACGTGGGGCAGAAAAAATTAATAAAATTAAATTAAAAAATACTGGCAGAGAAGGCGAGGATGCTCACTATCCATGATTATTTAACATTACACTGAAGATCTCTTCTAATGCAATTAAGAGGAATTGTAAGAAACTTAAGAATTAGAAAAGAATAAGCAGAACTACCTTGAATTTCAAATGACATGAGAGTACCTGGGAAACTCTAGAAAATCAATAAGATTAATTCAAACTATGAGAATCAATGATAAGACTAAATCATAAAAGATTTCAGTAAGGCTATAAAATGAACAGATAGAAGTCAATCGTTTTCATATACACAAACAACTAGTTAGAAGACATGATAATAGAGGAAAATCCCATTTACGATAACAACAAAGGACATTAAATGTAACACAAAATGTGCAAAACCTGTATAAAGAAAGCTGTAAAACATTCCTACACAAAAGCCACAAAGATACTTGATAAAAGGAAAAACACCCTTTGTTAGTGTATAAATTACACTCCATCTTATAAATGTATAAACTAGACAAGCTGATACCAAAGTGCTCATGGAAAAAGAAACATGAAAGGATAACTAGGAAAACACTGAAAAAAAAAAAAACTACAATAAGAAGCCTACCTACCAGATACCAAAATTTTCTATGAAACCTCTGTAATTAAAACAATGTGGTAGATTGTGAATAGCTGTGAACAACGTGAACAATTGTGAATAGATAGTCAAATGGAATAGACTAGACAGTCCAAAATAGGCCCAAGTACTATATCATAAAGGTGGCATCTCAAACCACTGGACTTTTGAGTAAATGGGACAACTAGGTAGCCACTTGGAAAAAGATGAAACTAGATCCATACTTCACACCATTCATAAGAATAAACTCCAAACACATCAGAGATCTAAGAGTAAAGTATGAAATCATACAGGTAGTAGAAGAAAACATGGAATACTACATAGCTACATGGAATACTACAAAAAACAAAAAGAGAGACTGATACGAACCGAAAAGGGGTGACTTTCAGGACATTGGTATGTGGGAAAAAAAGCAAAGTGCAAACAAGTATACATAATGAAAGAAGGGGAAATAAGAAAATGTACAAACATCTGCTTATTTTTGGAAACAAAACAAAGCAGGAAAGACAACACAGAAACCAATAAGATTAGTTACCTGCAGAGGGTGGGTAGGAATCAAGTGGAGGAATGGGGAGGGAAGCCGCACTTTTCTAAATACAACTTTCTGTATAGTTTTGACTTTTGGAACCCTGTTAATGCTTTACATATTCAAAAAATGAAATAAAAATAACAAAGAGGGAGGTTGAACCCTGAAACAGAAACCAAAGAGAAACAAATCAACCTAATTATATCTTAAATAACATAACTTTTTAAGAAGGTTCCTTGGGGGAATTAACCCAAGTAACTTTTGAAGACAGTATTTTTTCACAGCTTTATTGAGGTTGAGTTAAAATAAACTACAGATATTTAAAATGGACAAAATTTGGTGATTTTGACATATGAATATACCTGTGGGCACAGTATTTTAACTTTCTACCCTCAATCTAAAGACAAAATGAATTGTAAACAAGTGTTAAACTAGTTAGTAGGTTGGCTTTTCACAGTGGTGTGGGTTAGCAATTCTGAAACTTTGTATCCTGGAGGTGAGCAAATGACAATATATTGAAGATAATGAGAGAGAAGTTACTTCTGGAGAAGAAAATTACACATATGGAAAGGCAGAGAGGCTAGAATTACCTCTTTAGTGCAGATTGGAATTGAAGTTAGCATGAACTCATGATTATTAATCCCAGTACAGAAATTGCATACTTATGTGTGTATATGTGATAGAAATGCATATTTGGGGGGAAATGCTAGCAATTAGTGAATTTGGGTAACGGGTATATGGAACTTCTTTGTACTGCTCGACAATTTCTCTGTAAGGTTGAAATTATATAAAAATTTTAAAGTTCAAAAAATTAGAATACAACTAATGGTGGAGTTCTTCACTATCAGTCCAAACAAAAAAAGAAAATCTTTAACCCACGGAGCACACAGCTCTGGAGGAAAGGACCGAGGGTGTGAGAGTCAACAGAATCGTTTGCCTGTCCCCTGTCACATGCCCTCAATCACCGGGTTGGAAAGCCTCATCACCTGGGAAGCTGTAAATGCCACACAGTGCTGTTTTGGGTGACAGCTGTGCTCCCTTAGGACAGGAATAATGCTAGGAAAGTGTTTTTCTCTAATTCTCAACCTTCCAGTTGAAAACAGTGAAGCTTAGATGAGGAGTATGGAAACGTGTTGTGCAGAGTGGGGAATGGCCTGGAATCCCTGGATATTTATATGGATGTCCCTGGGCTTGAACTATTCTCTTAAGAACAAACTGGCACATTTTTCAGTATTCAATCAAGAACAAATAGATGTTTTTTCAAAATATGTTTATTGGGTTGTTCTGTGCCAGTCCTTTTGATAGATACCAAGGGGAATCAAAAGCTAGGGTCTGGGTCCCCAGGGAATATATAAACATGGGGGAGATGTTCCTTTTTCAAGCCAAGGGGCCGTAAGTGCCACAGTGAATGCACAAATGAAGGATTTCAGAGCTCAAAGGAGGGAGAGAATAAAATAAAGAAATTTCTTAAAAGGATAGGCCAGGGCTTCCCTGGTGGTGCAGTGGTTGAGAGTCCGCCTGCCGATTCAGGGTACACGGGTTCGTGCCCCGGTCCGGGAAGATCCCACATGCCGCGGAGCGGCTGGGCCTGTGAGCCATGGCCGCCGGGCCTACGCGTCCGGAGCCTGTGCTCCACAACGGGAGAGGCCCGCGTACCGCAAAAAAAAAAAAAAAAAAAAAAAAAATGGATAGGCCAATAGGGTTTGAGAGAGCCAGGAGGTGAGAAGCCTCACTCTTTAAGGCACCACCCCTTGATCCTCAGCCTTAATAATGGGGCTTCTACGAGCCAGTTATTTGTTTTCACACTGGCAACACCTGATGCCTCCTTAGCAAAAGAAACCAAGGAATTTGTACTCAGAGAACTTAGCAAGAGATCTAGTAGGGTTGGTACTAAATAAACTGTGAAATCAGAAGCATCGAAAAGGGAATATTTACCAAAGGGTATGTATTTTAGGTAGTACGTATGATCCCAGCTTGGCTTTAAAATAAAAATAGATAAAACTTTCATTAGTTAGATAGATAGGTAAGATAGATTAGATAGTTGAGAAAATAGGTAGGTAGAGGCTGTGAGATTAGGAAAAATCACCCTAATTCACTGAACTTCCGTTTCCTTATCTACAAACTAGAGATAACAGTACATGCAATATAAGAGAATTAAAAGAGAAAGGACCTATCACACAGCAATTATTCAGTAAGTGTTAGGTGAATTAATAAGAGAAGGAAAGAAAAATACAGAAAATAAGGGAAATGGAGTGGTCCTCTATTAAACAGACAGAATCATGTTGGGATTCCAAGAAAGGTGTTTTAAATGGGCTATTATCAGACACATTCAAAAATTCAGAAGTGTATACCAAAGAAGATCTTATGTTTTGTCTTTTAGGGACAATGGGATTCCGGTGACTTTGGGGTGTTTTCTAAATTTACTAAAGTGAAAATTATTTTACAATTAAGAGAATATATATTTTTTAATTTCAGAAAAGCAGGTATGTTACTTAACAAGTAAAGAGGCTACTTGCTTGCTTGTTTTTCCCTGCAGTTGTATCGGATATGTGCCAGTCTGTCCACACTTCCTTTTGTAGTACAACCAGTGAGGATCCCCACAGACTTTTCAAACAGCGGGCTGGTATTAGTGAGCATACACCAGGAGTCCTCCCTTCACTGTCCTGAATGTGATGGTCTCAGCTAGGCCCCTGAACATCTAAAGGACCCAGGTTATTTCCCAGCAGTTCATCAGATCACCAGGAGGTCTGGCTTAGCTCAAGGCTTGCATGAGTGTTTCATGAGATCACTATTTCCAAGAGACAAACAGATGAGTGGTGGAGGAATTAGGGCTTTGACTTTCCTGTTGATATTTTCCTAGAACTTGAGTCATCCTAACTTAATAGCTCATCACTCCTCCCACTCTCTAAATTTTCTGTAGCTCAGGCTGTGTTTTGAAATATTGTGAAATAACGAATACGCCCTGTTTTATATATATATATATATATATATATATATATATATATATATATATATATATATATATATATATATATTTACTCAAAGTATAGCCCCACTAAACTGACTATAATCTAGGAAGTAAATAAATAACAGGAAGAAATGAACCAGGGAGAGAGTAGATGAGTGCTGTGTGTAATCATTACAGAGATACACAGCCTCAGGACTCCAAACTGAGTAGGCTGTTATGGTGTGGGAGAGTGGACTTTAAATTCCATTCCAGTGCTGTTAGCCAGAGATTGTCTGGTCCATCTCCCTTAATTAACAGAAAAGGAAACAAAACCCACCTAAAGTTAAGTGATTTATTGAAGGATAGAACAGATAATTAAGAAGCAGAACCAAAATTAGAAGCCTAACACTGTATAACAGGGTTTTTCTGGATTTAATGAGTGGAAAAATAATCCAGTCATTAAAAACCTCAACCACCATAATACATGTTTCGAGTGTATTTTCTTCTCTTCAAGCTAAAAGGCTCTCTACCATTCTGAGTCCTGGGTCAAATATTTAATGCACCCTCTTTGGAGGCCACTTAGCTGGATATTTCTAAAGCACAGGGGGGCTGTCCCCAGGGGAAATTCCTTAGAAACTTAGCCTAGAATGGCATCTGGCCAGCACTGAAACCAGAGCTGCAACATATTTTGTTCTAAACCTGTCTCACCACCTATCTGGTCATTGTTCTCTTATGCCTCTCAACTCAATATGAATGACAAACCAAGGTAGAGCATAAGTTGTTATTGTTGGAGATATCTCCTAGTCACCTATTCCTTCCTTATGAATCTACTACAGCTGAAATTTACTTTATATTTTCCAGGTAATATCTTTAAATAAGGAAAAGATAAAAATGGCATGTCACCTCCGAGAAATCTCAGGCACAGCAAGGAGTTCCACACATTTTTTTTGTTCCAGGCTCCACCTCTCCACTTGGCCTGTGTTACTTAATATTAATAGAAAAAAGACCTAAAATCGCAATAAAAGTCTCTGATAGTGCCAACTGGCTTAGCATCAAAATTGAAATACAAAATGCAGTTTCAAAACTTACTTGGTTCTTAGAGCTGCTGGGTAATTATTTCCTCTACCTCTCAACAGCACTCATTTATTCATTCACTTTGTTTTTGGCCGCTTAGCATAATAGGTAAGAATATGGACTCTGAAGCCAGAGAGCATGAGTTTAAGTGCTGACTATGCAATTACTTAGCTGAATGACCCTGAATTAATTGATGTCTCTGTCCCTCATCCCCCCATCTGTAAAATGGGGATAATGATAGGACCTACCTACTAGGGTTGCTGTGGGGATTAATATTTTTAAAGTGCTTAGAGCAGTTTCTGACTCAGAATAAGACCTTGGTAAGCTTTTGTTTAAAAACTAATATTTACTAAGTTTGGCTTACTGGGTGTCAGGTATTGGGACTAGAATGGTGCAGCAGACAGACTCTAAAGTAAATCCCATGATCCCTGCCTCCTGGATTGTGTAATCCCCTCCCCTCAAAGGTGGGCAGGACCCATGACTCGCTTCCAATAGAATATGGAAAAGGTGATGAGATAATTATTCCCATGAATACATTATGCTATATGACAGAAGTGATGGGATGTCACGCCAATTATTAGGTTATATTATTTAAGACTTTTTGCTAGCAGACTCACTTTGACTTTTTTTACTGGCCTTGAAGAAACAAACTGCTATGTTGAGAACTGCCTATGGAGAGAGCACATGGCAGGGAACTTCACACATGTTCTAGGAGCTGAGAGTGGCCTCCAGCCAGTAAAAATACAAATAAACAAAAAACCCTGAAGTTTGCAGTCCTACAGCCATCAGGAAATAAATTCTGCCAACAATCTGCCAGCTTGGAAGTGGATTCTACTCCAATTGAGCCTCCAGAAGAGAATGCAGCCCAGCTGACACCTTGATTGCACTGCAGTGAGACCTTGAAGCAGAAGACTAAGCCTTGCCCAACACCTTGATTACAGCCTTTTGAGAGACCCTGAACCAGATGCCCCAGGTAGCTGAATAGGTTGGAGAAAAACACACAACCATTCTGACTGGAGTCACTTTAAATTCATAACTACAATACTATGCAAATACCATATACTATATTTCTATAGTCCACTCATTTTTCAATTCTCCTAGATAACATGTTTCACATCTTTTATTTCTCTCAAAGAGAAACGTTTGTAATAACCTTCTCCTCCATGCTCATTCTCAGCAGATAACCTTGCTTCTCCTTTCACTGAGAAAATAGGAACAATCAGAAAAGAGCTTCCTCAAGCTCCCACCACCACATCCACCCATCTACTGTATCTGTACCTGTATTTTTATCTTGTCTCCAAGTGCTTAGGATAAACTATCATGGTCCAATCCCTCTACCCATGAGCAAGGTCCCATCCCCTTATGCCTCCTTAAGGATATCATGATTCCTAATAGGTATCTCAAAATTGGCATGTCTTTAACTAAGCTCCTGATCTACTCCTATTATCCTCTCCACTCTGCCCCACATACAAACCTACTTCTCTCAGTCTCCTCTATCTCTATGGTAACTACATGCCCCTGGTTTCTCAGGCCAAAAAACTTAGAGTCATCCTTGGCACCTTCTCTCGTCCCAGATCCAATTTACAGTAAATCCCATGCACTCTATCTTCAAAATGTATCCAGAATCCTGCCCGTTTTCACCATCACTTTCTTCCATCCATGTCTAATCCACCATCATCTCTTACTTGAATTGTACACAGCAATAACTCCACAACAGATCTCCTTGCTTTTACCCTTGCCCCTCTGCCAGCCATTCTCAATGTAGCAGCCAGGATGATCTCTCGAATTGCATCACTCTTCTGCACGAAACCCTCTAACGGCTTTTTATCTCACTGGGAGTAAAAGGCAAAATCATCAAAAGACCCGCAAGGTCCTACAAGATCTCCCCCCCACCCCACCCCCACATACAGTCCTTCTCTAACTCCCCCCTTTTATGTTCTCCATATCCTGCCCTGGTTCACCAGACTCCAGCCACACTGAAGCTTAGAATTTGTCCTGAGAGTGGTGGGAAGCCCCTGATGAGTTTTACAAGCCATCTTTCTTTCTTCTCTGCCTATAACATAGGACAAAAGATAGACAACTAATATCACAGACTTGCACTACTACGAAATTGTTGCGATGGGCCTTGTTGCCCCCAGCAAGGGCACAAAGGATCCCTTTGCATAGTTGGTGGGGCTTGAGATACATTTCTTATTTTCCTTTTTGTGCCAAAAGAAAGATTAAAAGCAGAAAATTTAAAGACTGATATTCTTAATGTTTTTAAAAGTTTTTTCTTAATTTTTTGTATTATACAAGTATTATAAATATTAAAATTTGGAATGTACAAAAGAGGTAAGGAAGGAAGGAGGGAGAAAGGGAGGAAAGGAGAGGGAGGAAAGAGGAAGGGAGAGAAAAAGAGATAGAAAGGAAGAAAAGAAAGGAAGGAAGGAGGGAGGGAGGGAAGGAAGGAAGGAAAGAAGGAAGGAAGGAAGGGAAAGAAAGAAAAGAGATGAAGGAAAGAAAGAGAAAGAAAGGGAGAAAGAAAGAGAAAGAAAGAGAAAGAAAGAAAGAAAAAGAAAGAAAGAAAGAAAGAAAGAAGGAAGGAAGGAAGGAAGGGAGAAAAGGGAAAGAAAATCATCCGAAGAGCCTGCCACACGAAACAGTTCCTATTAACAATTATGTTAAAGTACTTTTTAAATCACCACCACCCCTCCCCTCCCCAGGGAAGTGGGAGGAACAGTGGCTTCTCCTCTGAAGGCCTGACTTCATTTAGGATGCCACACCCTGCCCTGGCTGAGTTCACTTCTCACCCACAAGTTTTCGAAAAGACTTCCTGGGGTTTGCTTATGAGTCCATGACTTTTCTGGCATTTCACTCAAGTAACTTCTGACTAGGTTTTGTCTTGGCCATAAGGCTGTTTTTAAAAGAGATTCTGGATTTTTCTCTTGATAGAAAAACGATAAATTTAGTTGTACTACATTTTCAGCAGTTTAATGAATGAGTGATAAAATATAAGCAGGCTACCCAAGAATAGAATAAATCTTTTCAAATTGAAATGACCATACAAACTCTCTTCTTCTCACTAGAATCCCTCATTAAATTATATCAGGATAGAATTCTACTGATCTCTGTGTTTTTTAAAAATTGATTTCTCCTTTTATTTATCTGTCACTGAATATACTATCCTATTAGTGTTAGGTTTTATTAGGTTCTATTGTAACTTTTAAAAAGTTGTAATATTTTGTTTGGACATCATTTTTGTTTAAATAACTCTTTAAAGATTGCTATTTATTGTTAGCCATGAAAGATGAAGTTTAGGTCACAATTTAGTACACAGAAATAGTAATTGATAAAAAGTAATTTAGAAATTTTAAAATATAAATGAAACTTTCCAAATGGCAGTTGGTGACTCATTGATTACAGCATCCAATTATAGCCAGTTTGGATTATTTTTTTTTTTTTTTTTTTTTTGCTTTTACGCGGGCCCCTCACTGTTGTGGCCTCTCCCGTTGCGGAGCACAGGCTCCGGACGCGCAGGCTCAGCGGCCATGGCTCACGGACCCAGACGCTCCGCAGCATGTGGGATCCTCCCGGATCGGGGCACGAACCCGCGTCCCCTGCATCGGCAGGCGGACTCTCAACCACTGCGCCACCAGGGAAGCCCTGGATTATTTTTAGAATGAGGCAAGTACACATTTAATTAACAAACAATATGAAATCTTTCCAATTATGTGCTTAAAAATTTTCTGACCACAAAAATTTAAGAACATTTTCTACTAATTATTTTGGTCATTTTTTCATCACCCATTCTCCTCACAATTGATCCAATAAAAGTATTTATGAAGAGAAAGACAAATACTGTATGCTAACACATATATATGGAATTAAAAAAAAATGTTATGAAGAACCTAGGGGTAAAACGGGAATAAAGACACAGACCTACTTGAGAATGGACTTGAGGATATGGGGAGGGGGAAGGGTAAGCTGTGACAAAGTGAAAGAGAGGCATGGACATATATACACTACCAAACGTAAGGTAGATAGATAGTGGGAAGCAGCCGCAGAGCACAGGGAGATCAGCTCAGTGCTTTGTGACCGCCTGGAGGGGTGGGATGGGGAGGGTGGGAGGGAGGGAGATGCATGAGGGAAGGGATGTGGGAACAGATGTATATGTATGACTGATTCACTTTGTTATAAAGCAGAAACTAATCAAAATAAAAAAAAACTGAAAAAAAAAGTATTTATGAACAATGCCCTAAATATGATAGTTACAAGATTGGCAGATTTCCAGAATTTCATTATTAAATATATTGACTTGACATTTGTTATGCACAACAAAGTACATTTGGCTAAATTTAGTATAAAATTAATGTATGCAAATCCTTTAGTTATTTATAATTATAGGTAAATTTCCATTATTTCTTAGGTGCATACTGTGAAACAGTAGGCCTAAAATACAGCTTTTTTAAAATGTGAAAGTGCCCCTTAAGTGATTCTATGCTGTCATAACTTCTCTCAGCAATCAACAGTTTCAACAAAAGAAATAAATATCAATCAAGTGAATCATGGCTTAGAAAGCAAGGATGTTTCTAAATCATTGAGCTCTTCTCAAAAACAACTAAGATGTACAGAACAATTTTTATTGAATTTTACATGCATTTTTTTCTTATAGTTTCATTTCATCTTCATAATAATCCACTAGGCTAATTTCAATATCATCTTCATCTTATACATCAAAAACCTTAGGCTTAGAAATGTTAAGTGATTTTTTAAAAACATTTTTATTGGAGTATAATTGCTTTACAATTTTGTGCTAGTTTCTGCTGTAAAACAAAGTGAATCAGCTATATGTATACATATATCCCCATATCCCCTCCCTCTTGCACCTCCCTCCCACCCTCCCTATCCCCATCCCTCTAGGTGGTCACAAAGCACCGAGCTGATCTCCCTGTGCTATGCAGCTGCTTCCCACTAGCTATCTATTTTACATGAAATGTTAGGTGACTTTTGCAAGGTCTCATACCAGTGGCAGATTTTGAATTTGAACACATATTTGTCTGACTAAAAATTTCATTCTCTTAATCACAGTTTTAATAAGTCCATATCTCCAACCCTTTAATTTCCAAACCAGTAAGTACTCTCCTCATCACTCACCACCCATTTAGATATATATTGCTTGGTGATGTCTAAAAAAGGCAATGGTGACAAATTAAATATCTGTGTACTTCTAATCAGTAATGCAGTGATATCTTATTGTTTTAATTTGCACTTCCCTGATGACATAGGATGTGGAGCATCTTTTCATATGCTTCTTTACCAACCATCTGCATATTTTCTTTGGTGAGGTGTTTGTTAAGGTCTTTGGCCCATTTTTTTAACTGAGTTGGTATATTATTTTTTATCTTTTTATTTTCAATGAATTTGTGTCTTTTATTCTGAAGTTTATCTCTTATAGACAGCTTATAGTTATATCCTGACCTTTTTCCAGTCTGACAACCTCTGCCACTTTATTAGTGTTTAGCCCATTTACATTTAATGTGATTATTAATATGGTTGGATTTATACCTGAAATTTTGCTATTTGTTTTCTTTATGTCTCATGTCTTTTTTGGACCTCCGTTCTTCCTTTATTGCTTTCCTTATGCTAAACAATTATTTTTAGTGTAGCATTTTAATTCCTCTGCTGATTTAACTATAGTTGTTTGGTGTTATTTTCTTACGGTTACTTTAAGAAATACAATATGCCTTGTAAGTTTTCACAATCTACTTTTGGTTAATAATCACAATTCTGGTGAAGTTTAACAAACTTGCTCTAATATAGCTTCATTTTCTCATATATATTACATATTTATATGTTATAAACCCAAAAGTAAAGTGTTAAAGTTATTCTTTTATATGATCTTGGGTCTTTTTTTTTTAAGTTAAGAGAAGAAAAGATTAAAATCTATCTTTGTCTTATATTTACACATATTTACCATTTCTGATGCTCTTCATTTCTTTGTATGGATTCAAACTGCCAACTGGCACCACATCCTGTCAGCCTGAAGTACATCCTTTAGTATTTCTTGAAGGCAGGCCTGCTAGGAATAAATTCCCTAAGATTTTTTTTATCTGGGAATATTTGTAATTTACCCTCATTTTTTGAAGCATGGTTTTCCAGAACATGAAGTTTACTCATTTATTTCTCATCAAATTTGCTATTTTCACTGACAATTCCAATGGATATGGGTTTCTCACTTTCCACCCAGATCAAGCCAGCCCTTCTAGCAGTGAAGCTGCTGGTTTTTACAGCCAGCCCCACCTTGGTAGCACTATCAAGGTATTAGGGTTGGGGAGTTGGAAACATCCCCAGGCAAGAATACCACAGACTCCCACTGCTTGTATAGAAGTTCAGCCGTTTCTCACAAATAAATATTTCTTAATTTGTTGTTTGTCTTTGGTCTTTTCCCAGACTCCTGAAATGATCATTTTTTGAAAATTTTGTCTAGTTTTATACTTGTTTTTTGGGGAGAGCATTTTCTGCCAGAAGTACTGCTCTCTGATTTATATAGATTAAATATTCTCAAAGGATTTAATGCTTAGAACAGCCATTGACTTAAGAACGCTTTATAATTTTGGCTGCTCAGGGCAGTAGGGGTAATTTCCTATCCTATTATAGAAACTTATTGCTCTAGAGTGTCACATTTTATTTTTTATTTATTTATTTTTTTTGGTGGTACGTGGGCCTCTCATTGTTGTGGCCTCTCCCGTTGCGGAGCACAGACTCCGGACGCGCAGGCCCAGCAGCCATGGCTCACGGGCCCAGCCGCTCTGCGGCATGTGGGATCTTCCCGGACCGGGGCACGAACCCGTGTCCCCTGCATCGGCAGGCGGACTCCCAACCACTGCGCCACCAGGGAAGCCCCAAGTGTCACATTTTAACTTTATTTTTTCTTGTTGGAAGTACAGCTAGTTCCTTTTTATCAGAGATAACAGGGGACTTACATTTACTGAGCATATACTAGGCTACTGGCATGATACACTTTCTCATGCTCTATTTCTCTTTAAAATAATGATTGTGGGCTTTTTATAACTGTAAATGCAACACAAACTGGTTTTTGAAAAATTTAACAATACAGAAAAGATTCGTCTCTCCAGAAATATTTTATAATGTCACCATCTAGAGAAAGACATACTTAATATCAGTCTACTTCCCCTCTCTCCCTCCACCCTTTAAATCTGTGTGGGTGTGTGTTTTGAAATTAGTTGCAGAAGGTGGGAATTAAATCTCCTACTGCTCTCAAGATCATAGCCCTCTTCCAAGGTTCTAAGATTTGTAAAAATCTTTTTCTCATACCAACTACTGGGGTAGAAGAGAAAGCCATAGCCCTTTGAACTTGAACAGTGCCTAAGACATACATTTTGGTTATACAAAGATAAGCAAAGATTCTGTTCTTTAAGGAGAAACCAGATGTTTAGCTCCAAAAACTATATTGCCCTCTATATGCAAGATTTTTTTTCCTTGTGGGTGCATATTTTATCCTCTAAGAATTTTTAAAATATAAATATGGATTGATACTGCTTTGCTCTTAAAAATTATTGTTAACAGTAGGATAGACTGCCATCAGGAGAAAACTTGGACTAGAGAAGAAAATAATCTTAATTTGAGCTGGTGCTTCCCCCTTTTTCTTTTTCTTTTTTTTTTTTTTAATAGGAATCAAAATGTAATTTACAGCCAGGCCCAGGAGAAAGCAAATCTTCAATAACCAAGGGTATGTTGGTTGAAAGGAGCAGCCAAATCAATAGCAATCTTTAATGTCTTGTCTTTTTTCTCCCAGGAGGGAAAAAATAAATGCTGTTCTTGGTTAGTTTGAGTTTTAATCATTTTTTTTAGGTGAAGTGAGTAGGAAATCGTTGGCTGCTCTCATTGATGGGGAAACAAATAGAACTGGAGTATCCCCATAACTCTCAGTCCAGAAAGGACAGCTAGTTCCTCTTTTCCCAGGAGCTGACACAGTCTGAGTGGAAGGGAGTCATCATTACCATCTAACCAAAGCCTGAGGCATTCCCCTGAAATGCTGAGAAAGAGAGAGGAAAAAGTTCCTTCTCCAGTAGATAGGACTGGAATCTCCCAAGAGAACAGAAGCCGTGAGGCCACTCAGTTGAGGGAGTTTGATGGCAGAGGCTGTGAGAGAACAGAGGAGAACTGAGGGAAGAGGGGGTTGTGGAAGAAGAGATTGATTGATCAGTCAGTGCAGACTCTGAAAACCCATTTGGTAGCCATGGTGAGGATCTGCTCTTGACTCAGTTCTAGGGAAGCTATCAGTCTAAGATGCATGTGGGTACTGCACCAGAGTTCCAAACTATCTCAAATGGACCCAATATGTAGTCCATCTGCACTGTAGTTTTTTAGCTTCTGAGAGCAAGATATTTTTGAAATCCAAATAAGATACTCCCAATTTCATGTCTTTGGGTTCCCCACAAGCAGAAAATCAGGTGACCACTCAACATGCTCTGTACCCAAGGAACACAACCTTTGACATACAAAGCAGTTGGGCTCCTTATTTCCACACACTCGTCTGTGAGAACTATCTTTACATAGCCCAAATGCCCATTAAATTGCTCCCCCAAAGAAAAGATGAATTCTCTTTGGAGCTATAAAATGCAGCTTGTGAAATCGTAATAGTTTTTCAATCTGTGAAAGCCACCCCAAAACTCTGCTAAAATGATCAGGGATTCCCTGGTTTCTTGTTCAGAACTTATATCTAGGATCTTAATTATTCCATCTAGATTTTTTTTAACATGGTGCCTGCTTTTTTACGAACAATGTCTTTGGATTGGAAAAATATAACTTCCTATATCATACTAATTCCTTAGATTAGAAAGAGAAGGGTTATGTTACCCATCAGGCTTGGCTGCTAACTCAGCATAGTCGGGCAAACCTGCCCTTTTCTGTAGATGGGCTATGAGCATTTGTTGAGTTGTTCTAACAGAGATCCCAGTTATTGTACTTACCCTTGACTGATAACTTTGTTTTTCCGTAAACAAAGTTTCGAGAGTCTATGTTGCTAAGGAACTTCAGAAGGGCTGAAGGTGTGGTAGTGGTGGTTCAGGGCAAGAATAATGAAAGGCCTATGAACTCAGGCAACTGGAAGGCTGAGACATGTCATAGTCCGAGTCCATTCATATCCATGAGGTCAGTCATTACTAGTGTAATTTTTGTTTTCTCTTGAAAAAGTAGAAAATTAGTGTCCCAGATCATGTTCCTGGAACTCAAAAGAAATATCATGAGCAATGAATGAAGTGGGATTTTATCCAAGCACTGTAGTCTGTCTACATAGAACATATGTATGTGGGGCATATCTACAAAATTGTTCAGCTTTATTGAAGCTAACTGTGAAAAGTGTAATTAAAGAGAGACTTAAGGCTAGAAATTCTGGCTACGCTGGGGATAGACTGAATTAGGCCACAAAACTTTACTCTTGGCATATTAAATCAATAGCTTAAGAAAAAATTAGCCCACATGGGCCCTCACCTACATTAATAGTAAAATATCCTTTGTAAATTAATCATCAGCCAACTAACCCAGCTTTTCATCCTGAAGTAATAATCCTCTTTGAGCTAGTCACACAGCTATAAACTATAAGCAAAATGAAGAGCTCATAATCTTTGGAAGAAAAAGATAATATTAAAATACCAAACAAAACTCTTGCCCAAATCTTCATTTAGACCTGTCTGACAGCAAAATTGTATTAATGAGGTTAACTTTAATATAATAATTTTATGTGAAACAAAAATTTGATGGTTGCAATATTTATTTTTTGCCCACGACATCAAAGGGTAAAGAATATATAGTTTATACTTAATCATCCTTACACAGGCTTAAGAACTTAAAAGAATAATAACAGTAATAACAAGGAAGAAGGAAAAAACCTTAATAACTATACACTGGATCCATCATAGTTGACACATTTTCCAACAATTGCAAGTAGAAATGAGTTTTCCAAACGTAAACTTGATAGAAATAAAAAGTATGGATTTGCCAAATAATCCTGCTATTTGGGATGTTTCTTACATCAAACGTAGTCAGGATGAACTATGTACTAAACCAACACGGTCAGAGAAATGGAGATAATACTGAAAGGAAAAAGCTTTGAAAAGTTCAACCTGCAGCATGACGTGATCAGAATAATTAGGATGATGATGAGAACAAAGCAAAAGTACAGAAAAAACTCTTAATGGGGCGTTTCATGTGAATTAGCTCATTTAGTCATCATAACAATTTTATGATGTAATTACAACTATTATCTCTGTTACAAATGAGAAAACCAAGGCTTGTAGAGTTTAAGCAGCTGCTTCAGTCATAGAAATAACATGTGAGGAAGTCTCTCCAACTCTAAAACTGCGATGGTGAGTCATACAATCCCTTATCACTCAAACTTACCTGTCTGTCTGCATTTCCAAGTCACTTCCTTTGCCTGGTCTTTAAATCTCTAATTCTGTCTCTGTCTGTCTTTCTCTCTGTCTCTCTCTCTCACACACACATATGGCATGTGATTATCTCTGTCTCTTACCCTAGTAATTTGGCCTTTGTAAGCAGGCAAGTGGCCCTGATGTTCTGTCCAAAAAGATATTGGGGAAAATACAGCATTAAAAAGAACAGATATTAAAAAGGAAAAAAACCTTCTGTTCCTTAACCCTTGGCCATTATGTCCACTTGTGATACCAACCAATGTTGCACCATTAACAGCCTTGCCAGATCTTCCCTATTCCTAAAGGTTAGCCAATTAGCTGATTTTCCTTTGGATTGGAAGAAGAAAATGATTATGTGCATGAATAGATAATAAGAATAAGTGGCCGGAAGCCATTCTGAGTGGCAGAATTCCAATTTGCCGAAACCATGAAAGTGACACCAAGTCACCACTTTGAAGCAGCCTAGGTCAGGGGGGCTATAGCTCCATGTTACCTATCGTCACAGCACCAACCTCCAAGTTCTCTTTCTTGGCTACAATCTAAGTCAGATGCTGAGGCCCCTGATGGATATGCAGCAATGATAAGAAGAGAGTGCTTTACCACAAGCTGGGAGCCATCTCTGATTCAAAGTGCTGAGTGAACACTTAGTCCCCACCCCTGCTGCTCCATGTGGAAAGAGCACCTTTAGAGTCTCACTCTTGCCATCACTCCATGTGCTTATCTATTCATTGCCAGAGGACCACGAGGGAACCGACAGGTAAATTTGGGCATAGGAACTGGGCTTTCATAACCCATCTTTTCCTTGGTTCTGCAGAAAGCATAGGTTTTCTGCAAATGTCAGCCTTTTGGTAAGCTTAGTAGTAAATCCTCTGCACTCGCTGTCACTGGGTGTTAAGTCTAATTCTATGGTGCAGTATTAGGAAGCCTATTGTAGTCATGCACCTGAACTGCGTTCTCCAGCTGTGCTATCAGTAAACAGTAGTCATTTGAGCTCCAATTGCCTGACTTCTTTATCTCAATAAATTCAGGACCTGGTTCAGAGAAGAGGGGTATCATTTTTTTTTAATTATTTTATTTTATTTTTTTTGGCTATGTTGGGTCTTCATTGCTGTGCACAGGCTTTCTCTAGTTGTGGCGAGTGGGGGCTACTCTTTGTTGCGGTGCTCGGGCTTCTCATTGCGATGGCTTCTCTTGTTGCAGAGCACGGGCTCTAGGCATGCAGGCCCCAACAGTTGTGGCGTGCAGGCTCAGTAGTTGTGGCTCACGGGCTCTAGAGCACAGGCTCGGTAGTTGTACAGCACAGGCTTAGTTGCTCCGTGGCATGCAGGATCCTCCCAGACCAGGGGTGGAACCCATGTCCCCTGCATTGGCATGCAGACTCCTAACCACTGCACCACCAGGGAAGCCCGGTATCATTTTTTTTTAACTCTCTCTTTCCCTGAAAGAAATAATGTAGTGTTCCTATTAAAACACATGTCCTTTTAGATGCAAGACAAATAAAACTCAGTTACTGCTCTTAAAGTTCTCAAATGCAATGGGGAGAAACAGAAAAGTTATTTAGCGTGAAGAAATTCTAACAGAGGTGGAGCACAAGATTCACTGGAGCACCAAGGAAAGAGTAGTTGAGTCAATCCACAGACCATAGCTTTACAAAGATGGTGGTGGTGCACAGGCTGATTCTTAAAGGATGAGTAGTTGTTTGCCAAGCACTGATGCACAGAAATGGACAAAGTACTCTGAGCAGATTTTGGAACACTGGGTCCAAAGTCCAATACAGAGTTGGGGAGGAGAAGACAGGGTATATGTTGAAGAGTTTGGTAAACATTGGAAGCAACTGGAGTGCTTGTTAAAAACACAAATGGGGACTTCCCCAGTGGCACAGTGGTTGAGAGTCCGCCTGCCGATGCAGGGGACGCGGGTTCATGCCCCGGTCCGGAAGGATCCCACATGCCACGGAGCGGCTGGGCCTGTGAGCCATGGCTGCTGGGCCTGCGCGTCCGGAGCCTGTGCTCCGCAACGGGAGAGGCCACAACAGTGAGAGGACCGCGTACTGCAAAAAAAAAAAAAAAAAAACCCACAAATGACCAGGTTATACCACAAATTTACTGATCCAGAGGGAGGAGTAACCTGGGAATCTGTATTTTTAACCAGCACCCCAGGTAATTTTTTGATCAGAAAAGTTTGGGAAACACTAACTAAACTTGGGGAGCCATTGAAGAGCTTCAAGAAATGGAGGAATCTAATAAGAACAGAATTTTTAGCTGTTGATAGAGTGGAGCTTGAAGGCAGGGAGCTCACTATAATAGTTTGAGGCTCTGGTGGTCCCAAATGTGCAGTTGACAATGGGCATAAAGGTCAAGGACTAAATTTAAAAGATATTTAAGGTGTAGGATGGGCAGGACTTAACTGACTGCATACTGACAATGATGGAGAAACTGGGTGGCTCCTGTTTCCGACATAGGTCACTGGGTGGATAGGCTATAAGCAGGAAAGAGAATACAGTCAAGGTAGGTTTTGAGGTATCTCCTTAGCTAATGAGCAACTGTCCCTTCTGTAAGCACTGCCCCCTCTCCAAAGGAAGAGTCCACAATAGTCTTTGCACAGTGTAGACTGGTCGTATCTTATTGATCTAGTATGGACACTTAAAAACACTATGCCAATTAGATACTCTTTTCTGGTAATTTGTGGTTGGACCTATGGAAAGCCAGAGTTTTTAAACTGTGGCGGGAATTTTAATTGCTTGTGCTGTGGGCAGCCGTATCCAGAGAGAAGACAGCAATAGTAATAGTAGTAGTAGCAGGAAGAAGAGGAAGAGGAGAGGCACTACTAAAGCAGACATACCACAAAATTAGCAGAGACTAAGAAAATAACCAGGAAGAATACCGGCAGCTTCCCATTTTTGGTTCCTACCTCTGTGTAAGACCTGGCTGTATTGCTACTCTTGTATTTCATAAACTCAAATGTGTCCTTATGATACATTCTTTTGTTTTTTGGTCTATTCAATTCAGCTCTCTTTTATGTGCCATACAGGGATAAAGACTGCATACTGGATTTTGGACATATCAAAATTTGAAGTATCCACAGGACATCCAAGTGAAAACATCTAGTAGGATGTTTGATATATTAGTCTGGTGTGCAAAAAAGCGGTGGAATGGCTGGGATGAAATACATATTTGCCTGTGTTTGGCATATAGGTTGAGGTTGAGTGAGAATGGCTATGGTCACTTAGATCATGGGAAAGGAGATAAATATATGCTCTCTAGACACTAAAATGATTCTGGAGGAAAGTTAAAGGCTTGTTATTTCTGAGGGAGTAGAAAAGATCCTTTGGTTGTTGTGGTTAAAAACAGGATCTTCCCTAATTCTTAGAATTATTAAGTATGATTAAGGTCTAAAAACATAATTAATCTAATAATACTGTAAGTGATGAGTAATGGCAGACATTATTAGAAAGAAACCTCTACATGCAAATTTGACATAGTAGTATTTACTCCAGTTGAGCAAGAATGTTCATGCAGTGCCTTCCATTTCCTTTCAGGAAAACCCAACGACTAGTGGACAACTTTGATGACCCTAACACCCACTTCACAGAATGCAGAAATTCAGGATGCAACACAACTGATTTGCTAAAGAGATTGAGAAGGATTTCTTAGTTTAGTTACAAATGAGGACCAGAATGCCTCGTGGAGTCAAAACTTTACCATACCTACTAAATTAGCAGTGGCCCTGGGATGTGGTCTGGGATGATTTCCAAACAAGTGTTAAGCATTATTTGTCATGGGACTTTGGGCAATAAAATGTTTAACTTTTTTATTAAAGGTCACTAAGACGTTTGTCAGTTATGATGGTTCCTTGGATCTTACTTGTTCCTTCTTTTTCCTTTTAAAGTCACACATTCCATTAAAATATTGTTTTAAAGTTTAGGCCTTGAAGCATATGCCATTCTTCTGTCCCAAATCCATATTTAGTGACATAGAAAAAAGACAGGAAGGAAACATTTTAATTCTTCCAAATTTTCTTTGACCATGGAATTTGTCATTAGAAACAGAATTTTTTAAAAAATCTACTGTTGTCCATATATTGTTAGCAATTAACACATATTAAGTTTAAAAGGCATGGTTTTGGGACTTCCCTGGAGGTCCAGTGTTAAGACTCCCCCTTTCAATACAGGGGGTGAGGGTTTGATCCCTGGTTAGGGAGCTAATATCCCACATGCCTTGAGGCCAAAAAAAAAAAAAATGTAAAAAAAACAGAAGCAATACTGTAACAAATTCAATAAAGACTTTAAAAAAATGGTCCACATTAAAAAAAACAAAAATAAATTAAAATAAAAGGCATAGTCCTGAAGATAGTTAATTTTTTGTATGATATTTACTATTTTGTCAGGCATATTCAGGTACTTAGTAATTATAGCTCTGCTTTCCCCTGCAATCATAATTGAGAAATCCAAAGGATAAAATATACAGTTCAGGCAATATTGTTTCCCCTAAAAAATTTTTTATTTTTAAGTTTATTTTTATTTTTTGGCTGTGCCACGTAGCTTGTGGGATCTTAGTTCTCCGACCAGGGATTTAACCCAGGCCCTGGCAGTGAAAGCGCAGAGTCCTAACCACTGGACCACCAGGGAATTCCTGGAAAACACATTTTAAATGAAGTGTTAGCATTTATTAAATTACAAGAAAAGGGACAGATTTAAATATACAATCTAAGCTACTTTTTCCCAAACTGAGTTCTGCAGAACACTAACATCCCACAAATTCCCAATAGGTATTTTAAATACAAAAGAGTATTGATTGGGTCCTGGGGAGGAGGAAAAACATGTTATAAAAGACATTGAAACAATTGAGACAAACTGAATATGGACTGTATATTGAATATTTCTGTATCAATGCTAAATTCCAAGGGTGTGATAAAGGTTTCATGGTTATAGAGGACAATGTTTTTATTTATTTATTTATCTATTTTGGCCGCACCATGTGGCATGTGGGATCTTAGTTCCCCGACCAAGGATTGAACCCACGTCCCCTGCATTGGAAGTGTGGAGTCTTAACCACTGGACCGCCAGGGAAGTCCCCAGTGTTTATTCTTAGGAGAGTCATGCTGAAGTACTTAGGGGTCAAGTGTCATGATATCTTCAACTTTCAAATAGTTCAGAAAAAGAGAAATTACCATTCACTTATGTATATAAAGGGGGAAGAGCAAGAGATAAAACAAATGTGGCAAATTCCTAGAGGGGGCTGGATCAAGATGGCAGAATAAAAGGATATGGAGTTCACCTCCTCCCACAAACACATCAAAAATACACGTGGAACAATGCTCACAGAATACTTGCTGAACGCTGGCAGATCTCGTAAAACAAATTGCAAGAAAGATCACCAAGTAACTGGGTAGGATGAAAGAAAAAAAAAAGGAATCGGGACCGGAGGAGGAAACTGTGAAAGAGGAAATGTTCCCTCACCCTGAGAAGCCCCTTCACCAGTGGGGAGGTCAGCCAGGACAGAAAGGAAGCTTCAGAGGCTCAAAGGAGAGTATAGCAGCCAGCTTGCAGCAGGCAGAACAGAGAGAGACCAGCAGAGAGGGTCTGTGCCACCCCCCTACACTCCCAAGACGTGTCCGCTGGTGCACATGGGGGCTGGATGCTGAAACTCTGGCTTCAGCAGGCAGACCCAGGGAGAGGGCTGGGGTAGGCTGCATGGAGACAGTCTGAAGGAGCTGGAGTGTGGTCTGGGCCACACCCAGGGTGTGTGCAAGAAGGAGCCCGGGTCTGCCACTGAAGCCCCATTGTTAACTTGCGTGCTCAAAGGGAGGGGCTGGGCCCACCATAGCAGCCTCATTCTCGGCCTGCTCACAGCTGGTGCAGTTCCACCTCTAAGAGTTCTGGGACCATGCAAGCACTGGCGGCTGCCCCCATGCAGAAGCGGAGCTGAAATCTTAGCCCTGTCTCAGCGGCTGTGCAATCCATAGATTTATGTGCTGGCAGTGGTTTTGTAAACTCAGTGCCCGCGGGACATCCAAGTGGATTACTGGTGCTCCTGCAGCTGCACGGGTCTAGCAATGGTGGCTGTGAGCTCTGTGGGTGCGCACATGCAGAAGCAGGGCTGGGGTCTGGGCAGACTCAGTAGCTCCCACTGCGGGTCCAGATGCATTACTGCAGTGGTCCCTGTGCCTGACCTCAGCAGTTCTGTGCCAACAGATCTGCATTTGTGGCTTTGTGTACAGTGCCTGAGGGAAAACTGGTCCAATTAGCTGAATTCCCACAGTTGAGGCAGGGCTGATGGCAGTGCCAAAAACAATGTACTTTGTGAGCCCACACAACAGGTGACAGGTGACACTACAGAGCACACTTCCCAGTGGACAACTCCTGTGAAGGAATACTCAGTGGCTCCTCTCCCAGCAGGAACACTCCAGCCCCACCTACCTCACACCGCAGCTCAGAAACAGATGTCGGGGAGTCTACTCCAACAACAGGAGAGCAGACCTGTCTCCACAGGGCTGTGACAACCACAGAGCAAAGAGGAGGCTCCACTCAACATCCAGTTCAGGCTCTGGTCATCACAACAACAATCACATCCCCTAACAAGGGGATAATGGCCAGCACACACTGAGGAAAAATGAGGCAGGCATCCATACTAAAAACAGCCCTTGCACCAAAAATATTAGACTCATGGAGGCTACACAGGTACACTCCTATATAAAAACAGCCCTTCAAGACCACAGTAGATAAGAGTTTCTCCTAAACTCATAGAGTCAGAGAAATATAAGTAAAATGAAGAAGTAGAGGAACCACTCCGAGTTAAATGGTCAAGAGAACTCCCCTGAAAAAAACAATGAAACAGACCTCTTCAGTCTGGTCGACACCAAGTTCAAAAAAGAGATAATTAAAATACTGAAGGAATTAAGAAAGGCTATTGAGGACTTCCCTGGTGGCTCAGTGGTTAAGAATCCACCTGCCAATGCAGGGGACATGGGTTCGAGCCCTGGCCCAGGAAGATCCCACGTGCTGTGGGGCACATAAGCCCATGCGCCACAACTACTGAGCCTGCGTTCTAGATCCCGCAAGCCACAACAACTGAGTCTGCGTGCCACAACTACTGAAGCCCATGCACCTAGAGCCCATGCTCTGCAACGAGAGAAGCCACTGCAATGAGAAGCCCGCATACTGCAAAGAAGAGTAGCCCCCACTCACTGCAACTAGAGAAAGCCTGCACACAGCAATGAAGTCCCAAGGCAGCCAAAAATATAATTAATTAATTATTTTAAAAAAGAAAGGCTATTCATAGAAATACAGATTACTGTAAAAAGGAACTAGAAACTATAAAGAGGAGCCAAGAAAAATTAGAAAACTCTTTTGCCAAGATGAAAGCTGAGCTAAAGGCAATGAATAGCAGAATGAATAATGCAGAAAAATGAATACGTGATCTGATATATAGAATAATGTAAATCACCCAACAAAACAGCAGACAGAAAGCCAAACGAAAAAAAAAAAAACAAATAAAAGCAGCATAAGAGACCTATGGGATAATATAAATTATGCCCATCTGTGCATAATAGGAGTTCCAGAAGGCAAAGAAAGAGATAATGGGACTGAAAATGTATTCGAAGAAATTATGGCTGAAAACTTCCCAAACCTAAAGAAGGAAACAGATATCCAGGGACAGGAAGCACAGAGGATACCAAACAAGATGAACCCAAACAGACCTACACCAAGACATTATAATTAAAATGGCAAAACTTAAAGGCAGGATTCAAAAGTCAGCAAGAGAAAAACAAAGAGTTAATTACAAGGGACCCCCTGCCATAAGGCTATCAGCTGATTGCTCTACAGAAACGTTGCAGGCCAGAAGGGAGTGGCAAGATATATTCAAAGTCCTGGAAGGGAAAAACCTGCAACCTAGGATCCTCTATCCAGCAAGATTATCATTTAGAATAGGAGAGAGGAAGAATTTCCCAGACAAGCAAAAACTGAAAGAATACAGCAATACTAAACCTATCCTAAAAGAAATATTAAAAGGTCTTTTTGAAATAGAAAAGAAGCAAGAATCTATAAGAAAAAGAAAATGACAACTATAAAGTAAATCACTTAAGTCTGTACACAGATTATAAAAAAAAATTTTTTTTTCAAATTTTTGTGAAAGTGATGAAAACTACAATGAACAGCAAAAGGATAATCATGAAGATGTAAAGGAGAGCATCAAAATCATAAAATGGCAGGGAGGAGAGTAAGAAAATGTAGATTTTCTTTTCTTTTTTTAGAATGTGTTTGAGCCTATATGACTACCAGTCTAAAGCAAGTAGATATAGTAATGGGTTAACATACTTAAAAAACAGGGTAACCAGGAATCAAAAATATACAATAGATTCACAAAAACCAAAAAGCAAAGAACACAAGCGTAATACAAAAGAAAACTATCAAACCACAAAAGGAAAAACAAAAAGAAAAAGGAACAAAGAAGAAATACAAAATCAACTGGAAAACAAGGTATAAAATGGCAATAAATACATATCTATCAATAATTACCTTAAATGTCAATGAACTAAATGCTCCAATCAAAACACATAGAGTTGGGCTTCCCTGGTGGCGCAGTGGTTGAGAGTCCGCCTGCCAATGCAGGGGACACGGGTTCGTGCCCCAGTCTGGGAAGATCCCACATGCCGCAGAGCGGCTAGGTTCTTGAGCCATGGCCACTGAGCCTGCGCGTCTGGAGCCTGTGCTTCGCAACGGGAGAGGCCATAACAGTGAGAGGCCCACGTACCGAAAAAAAAAAAAAAAAAAACCACATAGAGTGGTACATTGGATAAAAAAACAAGAGCCTACAACATGCGGCCTACAAGAGACCCACTTTAGGGCAAAAAACACACATAGATTAAAAGTAAGAGGATGGAAAAAGATATTTCACTCAAATGGAAATAACAAAGTGAGGGTAGCAATATTCATATCAGACAAAATAGACTTTAAAGCAAAGGCCATAAAGAAAGATAAAGAAGGACACTATATAATGATAAAAGGATCAATACAAGAGGATATTACACTCATTAACATATATGCACCCAATATAGCAGCACCAAAATACATAAAGCAAATACTAGCAGACATAAAGGGAAAAACTGATGGGAATATAATAATAGAAGGAGAATTTAACACCCCACTCACATCATGGACAGATCTTCCAAACAGAAAATAAGGCAACAGAGATCCTAAATCATACAATAGAACACTTAGGCTTAATTGATATTTTCAGGACATTACATCCAAAAAACAAAAAAAACCCAATACACATTCTTTCCAAGTGCACATGGAACATTCTCTAGGATTGATCACATACTAGGACACAAAACAAGCCTCAACAAATTTAAGAGAATAGAAATTATTTCAAGCATCTTTTCTGACCACAACAGCATGAAATTAGAAATCAACCACAGAAAGAGAAACGAGAAAAAAACAATTATATGAAGACTAAACAACATGCTACTAAAAAACCAATGGTTCAACAATGAAATCAAAGAGGAAATTTAAAAATATCTTGAGACAAATGGCAATGAAAATACAACCACACAAAATCTATGAGATGTAGCAAAAGCAGTCCTAAGAGGGAAGATCATAGCAATACAGGCCTTCCTCAAAAAACATGAAAAATCTCAAATAAACAACCTAACCTACCATCTAAAAGAATTAGAAAAACAAGAACAAACAAAACCTAAAGTCAGCAGAAGGAAGGAAATAAACATCAGAGGGAATTAAATATTGATAAAGTAGAGATTAAAAAACAAACAACAACCAAAAAAAAACCCAAGAGCTGGTTTTGTGAAAAGGTAAACAAAATCGACAAACCTCTGGCCAGGTTTATCAAGAAGAAGAGAGTGGACTCAAATAAACGAATAAGAAATGAAAGAGGAGAAATAACAACCAACACCGCAGAAATACAAAAAATCATAAGAGAATACTATGAACAGTTATATGCCAACAAATTGGACGACCTAGAAGAAATGGACAAGTTTCTAGAAATACACAGCCCACCAAAAGCGAATCAAGAAGAAATAGATAATTTGAACAGACATATCAATAGAGGTGAAATAGAATCTGTAATAATAATAATAAAAAACACTCCCTGCAAACAAAAATCGAGGTCCAGATGGATTCACTGGGGAATTCTACCAAAAATACAAAGAAGAAATACAAAAATATACTGATCCTTCTCAAACTCTTCCAAAAAATTGAAGAGGAAGAAACACTCCCGAAGTCATTCTATGAAGCCACCATCATCCAGGTATCAAAATCAGACAAAGACACTACCAAAAAAGAAAAGTACAGGCCAATATTTTTTTTTTTTTTTCTTTTGCGGTACGCGGGCCTCTCACTGCCGTGGCCTCTCCTGCTGCGGAGCACAGGCTCCGGACGCGCAGGCTCCGGACGCGCAGGCCCAGTGGCCATGGCTCACGGGCCCAGCCACTCCACGGCACATGGGATCCTCCCGGACCGGGGCACGAACCCGCGTCCCCTGCATCTGCAGGCGGACTCCCAACCACCGCGCCACCAGGGAAGCCCCAGGCCAATATTTTTGATGAATATAGACTGAAAAATCCTCAACACAAAATTAGCAAACTGAATCCAACAACATATAAAAAAGATCATACACCACGATCAAGCTGGCTTCATCCCAGGGTCACAAGTATGGTTCAACATACGCAAATCAATCAATGTGATACACCACATCAACAAAAGAAAAGACACACCACATGATCATCACAATAGATGCAGAAAGGCATTTGATAAAAATTCAACATCCATTCATAATAAAAACTCTTACCAAAGTGGGTATAGAGGGAACGTACCTCAACATAATAAAAGCTATTTATGACAAACCCACTGTCAACATAATACTAAAAGGTGAAAAGTTGAAAGCCTTCCCACTAAAATCTGGAACAAAACAAGGATGCCCACTCTCTATTTAACACAGTATTGGTCCTAGCCACAGCAATCAGACAAGAAAAAGAAAAGGTATCCAAATTGGAAGAGAAGAGGTAAAACTGTCATTATATGCAGGTGACATGATACTATATAGAGAAAACCCTGAAGACTGCACATAAAAACTACTTGAACTGATAAATATATTCAACAAGGTAGCAGGATACAAGATTAACATACAGAAATCTGTTGCATTTCTTTCTTTTTTTTTTTTAGTTTCTGCTTTATAACAAAGTGAATCAGTCATACATATACATCTGTTCCCACATCCCTTCCCTCATGCATCTCCCTCCCTCCCACCCTCCCCATCCCACCCCTCCAGGTGGTCACAAAGCACCGAGCTGATCTCCCTGTGCTCTGCGGCTGCTTCCCACTAGCTATCTACCTTACGTTTGGTAGTGTATATATGTCCATGCCTCTCTTTCGCTTTGTCACAGCTTACCCTTCCCCCTCCCCATATCCTCAAGTCCATTCTCAAGTAGGTCTGTGTCTTTATTCCCATTTTACCCCTAGGTTCTTCATGACATTTTTTTAAAAATTCCATATATATGTGTTAGCATACAGTATTTGTCTTTCTCTTTCTGACTTACTTCACTCTGTATGACAGACTCTAGGTCTATCCACCTCATTACAAATAGCTCAGTTTCGTTTCTTTTTATGGCTGAGTAATATTCCATTGTATATATGTGCCACATCTTCTTTATCCATTCATCCGATGATGGACACTTAGGTTGTTTCCATCTCCAGGCTATTGTGAATGAACATTTTGGTACATGTCTCTTTTTGAATTATGGTTTTCTCAGGGTATATGCCTAGTAGTGGGATTTCTGGGTCATATGGTAGTTCTATTTTTAGTTTTTTAAGGAACCTCCATACTGTTCTCCATAGTGGCTGTACCAATTCACATTCCCACCAGCAGTGCAAGAGTGTTCCCTTTTCTCCACACCCTCTCCAGCATTTATTGCTTCTAGATTTCTTGATGATGGCCATTCTGACTGGTGTGAGATGATATCTCATTGTAGTTTTGATTTGCATTTCTCTAATGATTAATGATGTTGAGCATTCTTTCATGTGTTTGTTGGCAGTCTGTATATCTTCTTTGGAGAAATGCCTATTTAAGTCTTCTGCCCATTTTTGGATTGGGTTGTTTGTTTTTTTGCTGTTGAGCTGCATGAGCTGTTTATAAATTTTGGAGATTAATCCTTTGTCAGTTGCTTCATTTGCAAATATTTTCTCCCATTCTGAGGGTTGTCTTTTGGTCTTGTTTATGGTTTCCTTTGCTGTGCAAAAGCTTTGAAGTTTCATTAGGTCCCATTTGTTTATCTTTGTTTTTATTTCCATTTCTCTAGGAGGTGGGTCCAAAAGGATCTTGCTGTGATTTATGTCATAGAGTGTTCTGCCTATGTTTTCCTCTAAGAGTTTGATAGTTTCTGGCCTTACATTTAGGTCTTTAATGTTGCATTTCTTTACAATAACAATATCAGAAAGAGAAAGTAAAAAAAAAAAAAATATATCCCTTTTAAAATTGCACCCAAAAAAATAGTTAGGAATAAACCTGACCAAGGAGGTGAAAGACCTATATGCTGAGAACTATAAAATATTAATATAGGAAATTGAAGATGATTCAAAGAAATGGAAAGATATCTCACTCTCTTGGATAGGAAGAATTAACATTGTTAAAATGGCCATACTACCCAAAGCAATCTACAGATTTAATGCGATCCCTATCAAATTAACCAGACATTTTCTGGTTAATTACCTAGAACAAATAATCTTAAATTTAGATGGAACCATAAAAGACCCAGAATTGCCAAAGCAGTCCTGAGGACAAAGAACAAAGCTGGAGGCATAACCCTCCCGGACTTCACACAATACCACAAAGCTACAGTAATCAAAACAGTGTGGTACTGGCATAAAAACAGACACATGGATCAATGGAACAGAACAGAGAGCCCATAAATAAACCCACACACCTACAGTCAATTAATCTTCAACAAAGGAGGCAAGAATATACAATGGAGAAAAGACAGTCTCTTTAGCAAGTGGTGTTGGGAAAGCTGAACAGCTGCATGTAAATCAATGAAGTTAGAACACACCCTCATACCATACACAAAATAAACTCAAAATGGCTTGACTTAAATATAAAACATGACACCACAAAACTCCTAGAAGTGGACATAGGCAAAACATTCTCTTACATAAATCACATCAATGATTTCTTAGGTCAGTCTCCCAAGGCAATAGAAATAAAAGCAAAAACAAACAAATGGGACCTAATCAATCTAATGAGCTTTTGCACAGCAAAGGAAACCATATGCAAAATGAAAAGACAACATACGGACTGGGAGAAGATATTTACAAACGCAACTGACAAGGGCTTAATTTCCAAAATATACAAACAGCTCATACAACTCAGTAACAAAAAAAAACCCAATCCAATCAAAAAATGGGCATAAGACCTAAACAGACATTTCTCCAAAGAAGACATACAGATAGCCAATAGGCACATGAAAAGATGTTCAACATCACTAATTACTAGAGAAATACAAATCAAAACTACAATGAGGTACCACCTCACACCAGTCAGAATGGTCATCATTAAAAAGTCTACAAATAGAAGACGGCGGTGTGGGAAGAAAAGAGTTAGCATCTCCCCACAACTAGGGCACCTGCCTGCCACTGGTGGGAGACTCTGACCCCCAAGGAGACGGGAGGAACTCCAGAGTGAACTGGTAGGATGTAGAAGGACCCAGGGGGGAGGAGAAGTGGAGGCCAGACAAGATAGCGCTCCTGAGGCCAGGGAGATCAAGAGAGGCAGGTGGGAGGGACTCTCTGGGAAGATCAGGAGAGGAGTGGAGGGCGATCACCTGGCCCACTCAGGCCGGGGAACTTGCTGAGCTCCCAAGATGGTTGCCCTGCCTCCAAAGCCCCATCCAGGCCACGTGGGTCTTGGGGGCATAGGAGGGAGGCCAGGGGAGATCAGGAGTGGTAGGCAGGAGGGGACACCCAGGAGAGCAGGAGAGGAGCAGAGGGTGACTTCCCTGCCCACTCAGGCCTGGGGAGCCTGCTGAGGTCCCAGGCTGATCCCTCGCCCTCCAAAGCCCCTCCAGGCTGCATGGGTCCTTGGGGACAGAGTAGGGAGGCGGGGGGTTACTGGATCAGGAGAGGCAGGCGGGAGGGGCCCTCAGGAAGGAGCAGAGATGAGCGGAGGGTGATTGCCCCACCCACTGGGGCCCAGTGAGCCTGCTGAGCTCCCAGGCGGATGCCCTTCCCTCCAAAGCCCCCTCTAGGCCATGTGGGTCCTTGGGGGCATAAGAGGGAGATCAGAAGAGGCAGACAGGAGGGGCCCTCCCAGACCCCAGACCAGAGAAGCAGGAGAGGAGGGCATTTGCCCCACCCACTTAAGCCCAGGAAGCCTGCTGGGCTCCCTGGTGAGGTACCCTGCTCTCTGAAACCAGGGGTGGGGGGCACGCCTGGGCCCATTATGTTCCTTGAGCCTAAGCCCCACCGCCCACAGCCCCCAGGGCCTTTTCCAGCCTGTGAGTCCTGACCATTGGCCCCACCCACCATCCAAACCTTGCCCTGGCTTAGGCCCCGCCCTCCACAGCCAAGGCCTCCCCCCCACCCTTTTTTTTTTCTCCTTTTCCCTCCTGCTCTTTTTTATTATTGTTACTGATGTACTTTCCAGTTGTTGATTCATCTATATTTTTACTTTTACATTCTAACATATCTGTTAGCTTCTTAGTCTAATTTTATTTTTTACTTTGTTATTGTTTTCTTTTTTTTCTTTTTTGCTGTCCCACGCGGCTTTCAGGATCTTGATTCACAAGCCTGGGGTCGGGCGGAAGCTCCTGCAATGGGAGTTCCAAGTCCGAACCACTGGACTAGCAGAGAACCTCAGACCCCAGGGAATATTCATCGGAGTGAGGTCTCACAGAGTTCTTCATCTCAGCACCAAAACCCAGCTCTATCCAACAGCCTACAAACTCCAGTGTTGGAAGCCTCAGGCCAAAACACCAGTAAAACAGGAACACAATCCCACTCATAAAAAGAAAAAAAATGAGATGGCAAAAAAATATGTCACAGATGAAGGAGCAAGGTAAAAATCTACAAGACCAAATAAATGAAGAGGAAATAGCAATCTACCAGAAAAAGAATTCAGACTAATGATAGTAAAGATGATCCAGAATATTGGAAATAGAATGGAAGCACGGATTGAGAAAATACAAGAAATGTTTAACAAAGATCTAGAAGAACTAAAGAACAAACAAACGTAGATGAACAACACAATAACTGAAATGAAAAATACACTAGAAGGAATCAATAACAGAATAACGGAGGCAGAAGAATGAATAAGTGAGCTGGAAGACAAAATGGTGGAAATAACTGCTGAGGAGCAGAATAAAGAAAAAAGAATGAAAAGAACTGAAGACAATCTCAGAGACTTCTGGGACAACACTAAATGCACCAACATTTGAATTATACGGATCCCAGAAGAAGAAGAGAAAAATAAAGGTTCTGAGAAAATATTTGAAGATATTATAGTGGAAAATTTCCCTAACATGGGAAAGGAAAGAGTCACCCAAGTCCAGGAAGCACAGAGAGTCCCATACAGGATAAACCCTAGGAAAAACACACCAAGACATGTATTAATCAAACTAACAGAAATTAAATTCAAAGAAAAACATATTAAAAGCAGCAAGGGAAAAACAAACAAAAAATATATATATAAAGGAATCCCCATAAGGTTATCAGCTGATTTTTCAGTGGAAGCTCTGCAGACCAGAAGGGAGTGGCAGGATATGCTTAAAGTGATGAAAGAGAAAAACCCACAACCAAGATTACTCTACCCAGCACGGATCTCATTCAGATTCAATGGAGAAGTCAAAAGCTTTTCAGACAAACAAAAGCTAAAAGAATTCAGCATTACCAAACCAGCTTTACAACAAATGCTAAATAAACTTCTCTAAGCAGGAAACACAAGAGAAGAAAAAGACCCACAAAAACAAACCCAAAACAATTAAGAAAATGGTAATAGGAATACACATATCGATAATAACCTTGAATGTAAATGGATTAAATGCCCCAACCAAAAGACAAAGACTGGCTGAATGGATACAAAAGCAAGACCCATGTATATGCTGTCTACAAGAGACCCACTTCAGACCTAGGGACACATACAGACTGAAAGTGAAGGGATGGAAAAAGATATTCCATGCAAATGGAAATCAAAAGAAAGCTGGAGTAGCAATACATATATTAGATAAAACAGACTTTAAAATAAAGAGATAAGGAGGGACACATTGATCAAAGGATCAATCCAAGAAGAAGATATAACAAGTATAAATATATATGCACCCAACATAGGAGCACCTCAATACATAAGACAAATGCTAACAACCATGAATGGAGAAATCGACAGTAACACAATAACAGTAGGGGACTTTAACACCCCATTCACACCAATGGACAGATCATCCAAACAGAAAATAAATAAGGAAACACAAGCTTTAAATGACACAATAGACCAGATAGATCTAACTGATATTTACAGAACTTTCCACCCAAAAGTGGCAGAATACACTTTCTTTTCAAGTGCACATGGAACATTCTCCAGGATAGATCACATCTTGGGTTACAAATCAAGCCTTGGAAAATTTAAGAAAACTGAAATCATATCAAACATCTTTTCTGACCACACACTATGAGATCAGAAATCAATTAATGGAAAAAAACTATAAAAAACACAAATACATGGATGCTAAACAGTGCACTACTAAATAACCAAGAGATCACTGAAGAAATCAAAGAATAAAGAAATACGTAGAAATAAATGACAACAAAAACAGGACGACCCAAAACCTATGGGACGCAGCAAAGGCAGTTCTAAGAGGGAAGTCTATAGCAATTCGATCTCACTTCAAGAAACAAGGAAAATCTCAAATAAACAATCTAACCCTACACTTAAAACAACTAAAGAAGAACAAAGAAAACCCAAAGTCAGTAGAAGGATATATCAGAGCAGAAATAAATGAAATAGAAATGAAGAAAACAACAGCAAAGATCAATAAAACTAAAAGCTGGTTCTTTGAGAAGATAAACAAAATTCATAAACCCTTAGCCAGACTAATCAAGAAAAAAAGGGAGAAGACTCAAATCAATATATTCAGAAATGAAAAAGGAGAAAACACAACTGACACTGCAGAAATACAAAGGATTATAAGAGACTACTACAAACAACTATAGGCCAATAAAATGGAAAACCACGAAGAAATGGACAAATTCTTGGAAAGGTACAATTTTCCAAGACTGAACCAGGAAGAATCAGAAAATATAAACAGACCTATCACAAGTAATGAAATTGAAGCCACAATTAAAAATCTTCCAACAAACAAAAGTGCAGGACCAGATGGCTTCACAGGCAAATTCTATCAAACATTTAGAGAAGAGTTAACACCGATCCTTCTCAAACTCTTCCAAAAACCTGCAGAGGGAGAAACACTCCCAATTTCATTCTACAAAGCCACCATCACCCTGATACCAAAACCAGAAACAGATATGACAAAACAGAAAATTATAGACCAATATCACTGGTGAACATAGATGCAAAAATCCTGAACAAAATACTAGCAAACAGAATCCAACAGCACATTAAACATATCGTACACCACGATCAAGTGGGATTTATCCCAGGGATGCAAGAATTCTTCAATACACGCAAATCAATCAATGTGATACACCACATTAACAAATTAAGTAATAAAAACCATATAATCATCTCAATAGATGCAGAAAAAGCTTTTGACAAAATTCAACACCCATTTATGATAAAAACTCTCCAGAAAATGGGCAGAGAGGGAACCTACCTCAACATAATAAAGGCCATATATGACGAACCCACAGCAAACATCAAACTCAATGGTGAAAAACTGAAAGCATTCCCACTAGGATCAGGAACAAGACAAGGATGTCCACTCTCGCCACTCTTATTCAACACAGTTTTGGAAGCCCTAGCCACGGCAATCAGAGAAGAAAAAGAAATAAAAGGAAAACAAATTGGAAAAGAAGAAGTAAAACTGTCACTATTTGCTGATGACATGATACTATACATAGAAAATCCTAAAGATGCCACTGGAAAACTACTACAACTAATCAATGAATTTGGTAAAGTTGCAGGATACAAAATTAATGCACAGAAATCTCTGGCATTCCTATACACCAACAACGAAAAATCAGAAAGAGAAATTAAGGAAACACTCCCATTTACCATTTCAACAAAAAGAATAAAATACCTAGGAATAAACCTGCCTAAGGAGGCAAAAGACTTGTACTCAGAAAACTATAAAACACTGATGAAAGAAATCAAAGATGACATAAACAGATGGAGAAATATACCATGTTCTTGGATTGGAAGAATCAATATTGTGAAAATGACTATACTGCCCAAAGCAATCTACAGATTCAATGCAATCCCTATCAAACTACCAATGGTATTCTTCACAGAATTAGAACAAAAAAATCTTACAATTCGTATGGAAACACAAAAGACCCCAAATAGCCAAAGCAATCTTGAGAAGGAAAAACAGAGTTGGAGGAATCAGGCTCCCCAACTTCAAACTATACCACAAAGCTACAGTAATCGAGACAGTATGGTACTGGCACAAAAACAGAAATATAAATCAATGGTACAGGATGGAATGCCCAGAGATAAACCCACGCACATATGGGCACCTAATTTACGACAAAGGAGGCAAGAACATACAATGGAGAAAAGACAGCCTCTTCAGTAAGTGGTGCTGGGAAAACTGGACAGCTACATGTAAAAGAATGAAATCAGAACACTCCCTAACACCATACACAAAAATAAACTCAAATGGATTAAAGACTTAAATGTAAGACCAGACACTATAAAACTTTTAGAGGAAAACATAGGAAAAACACTCTTTGACATAAACCACAGCAAGATCTTTTATGACCCACCTCCTAGAGTAATGGAAATAAAAAGAAAAATAAACAAATGGGACCTAATGAAACTTAAAAGCTTTTGCACAGCAAAGGAAACTATAAACAAGACGAAAAGACAACCCTCAGAATGAGAGAAAATATCTGCAAACGAAGCAACAGACAGGGTATAAATCTCCAAAATATACAAACAGCTCATGAAGCTCAATATCAGAAAAACAAACAATCCAGTTAAAAAGCAGGTGGAAGACCTAAATAGACATTTCACCACAGAAGACCTACAGATGGCCAACAGACACATGAAAAGATGCTCAACATCACTAATTATTAGAGAAATGCAAATCAAAACTACAATGAGGTATCACCTCACACAGGTCACAATGGCCATCATCAAAAAATCTACAAACAATAAATGCTGGAGAGGGTGTAGAGAGAAGGGGACCCTCTTGCACTGTTGGTGGGAATGTAAATTGATACGACTATGGAAAACAGTATGGAGGTTCCCTAAAAAACTAAAAATAGAACTACCATATGACCCAGCAATCCCACTACTGGGCATATATCCTGAGAAAAACATTATTCAAACACAATATTCATTGTAGCACTATTTACAATAGCCAGGACATGGAAGCAACCTAAATGTCCAATGACAGATGAATGGATAAAGAAGATGTGGCACATATATACAATGGAATATTACTCAGCCATAAAAGGAAACGAAATTGAGCTATTTGTAGTGAGGTGGATGGGCCCAGGGTCTGTCATACAGAGTGAAGTAAGTCAGAAGAGAAAAACAAATACCGTATGCTAACACATATATATGGAATCTAAAAAAACAAAAATGGTATTGATAAACCTAGTTGCAGGGCAGGGATAAAGAGGTAGACACAGAGAATGGACTTGATGACATGGGGTGGGAGGGTGAAGCTGGGGTGAACTGAGAGTAGCACCAACGTATATACACTACCAAATGTAAAATAGCTGGCTGGTGGGAAACAGCAGCACAGCACAGGGAGATCAGCTTGGTGCTTTGCAATGACCTAAAGGGGTGGGACAGGGAGGATGGGAGGGAGGCTCAAGAGGGAGGGGATATGGGGAAATGTGTATGTATACGGCTGATTCGCTTTGTTGTGCAACAGAAACTAACACAGTATTGTGAAGCAATTATACTCCAATAAAGATTATTAAGAAAATAAAAGTCTACAAATAATAAATACTGGAGAGGGTGTGGAGAATAGGGAACTCTCCTACAGCTGGTGGGATTGTAAATTGGTGCAGCCACTGTGGAAAACAGTATGTAGCTTCCTTAAAAACTAAAAATAGAGTTGCCATATGATCCAGCAATCCCACTCCTGGACATATATCCAGACAAAACTATAATTCAGAAAGATACATGGTCTCCAATGTTCACAGCAGCACTATTCACAACAGCCAACACATGGAAGCTACTTAAATGTCCATCGACAGATGAATGGATAAAGAAGATGTGGTATGTATACACAATGGAATATTACTCATCCATAAGAAGAATGAAATAATGCCATTTGCAGCAACATGGATGGACCTAGAGATTATCACACTAAGTGAAGTCAGTCAAAGAAAGACAAATATCTATCATATGATATCACTTATATGTGGAATCTAAAATATGGCACAAATGAACTTATTTATGAAACAGAAACAGACTCACAGATATAGATAACAAACTTACGGTTACCAAAGGGTAAAAGGGGTGGGGGAGGGATAAATTAGGAGACTGGGATTAGCAGATACAAACTACTATATATAAAATAGGTAAACAACAAGGTCCTACTGTATAGCACAGGGAACTATATTCAATATCCTGTAATAAACCACAATAGAATATGGAAAAGAATATATATATATATAACTGAATCACTTTGCTGTACACCAGAAACCAATACATTGTAAATCAACTATACTTCACAAAGAAATGTCTTAATGTGGCAAAATGTTAACAATAGGTGAATTTAGGTGAAAAGTATATTGGCATCTACTTATACTATCGTTCTCTTTGTTTAAACAGGCTTCTGTTCAAGACTTCTCTAATAAAATTGGGAAAATGTATGCAGCATATCCAACTTATTTAACCACGGAATATTTTCATCCTACCCTGCTCTCCAAAGCTTCTCTTAATATCATACAGCATGTTAGTGTTCCAAGGATATAGTCTGGGAAATACTGAGCTAAACACTAATAGACTCTTCTCTAAGTTCAACTGTTCAGTTCCTGATTAACTAAACTTTGGCTTTCATTCTTAAAGATGAGCCTTTATATGCTTGATCCTTTCTCTCATCACAGTTTGTCTAAACATGCTCTAAAATGCAGGTTTGCCTTTTTAAACAAACAAAAAATATGGCACGGAAAATGGGTTTTTGGAAATGGTTTAGTAATTACGTGTTGCAAACTCTCTTGTGTTCTATCCTGTTTTATAAGTCAAGGATTCTTATTAAAAATTGCAGAATGGTGGAGAGAAGTACAAATTACAATGAAACACCTCATGTTTTAAAACTGGAAATTTGCTTTGCTTTTTAATATAATCATGCTAAGACTCAAGGATTTGGGTTTTTCAGACATACAGTTTTATGCAGTAGAAGGAAATGAAAAACCCAAATTCCTTAATTGTAAGACCACATACACTCTTTCACAAAAATAATTTGCCATATCTTTAAGAAGTCCAAAGAAAGTCTACCCTTCCAAATTCAATAACGTGATTCATTGCCAATGTTATTATTCACGTGTCAATAGGTTAACATTTTATAACTGTTCCCTTTTGCTTTGTAATTGAAGTAGAAACTACCGAATTGTCATTCTTTGAAATATTGAAGTCATCCATAACCACTGGTTGCCAGATTCTACAAACTCATTTTCAAATCAACAAACATTTATTGGGCAATTACTGTAGTCCAGCATGGTGCTAGGTGCTAGGGATACAGATCAGAATATGGTGACCCAATGTCCTCAAGGAGTGCACTTTGGGCAAAACAAAATGGTAAGTCTAACCACATTGGAAATACATGTATACAAGTATGAAGTTGGCACAGAAGAATTAATGACATTTTTGGGGAGGTGGGAAGTTGGGGGTGTAGCTTAGGGAAGATAACTTGAGAAAGTGACAACTGAGCTGTTTTAAAAGATGAGCAGGATTTCATCACACAGGTAAGGTGGGGGGACAGAGAACTGAATGACATTTTGATAAGAAGCTCAGATACAAGAAAAAGCATGAAATTTGTAGAAAGATAGATAGTTAAGTACAAACGAAGCATAAAGTATAAACAGAGAGGAAATGCAGCAAGATTTGTAGGAGGGGCCAGATTGTGAAAATCTTATATGCTAATCTGAGGGAATTAGATATTATTTTGAAGGCAAATGGGCAGGAAAAGAAATAGGAAATAATGTGAAGAATTTTTGAAGCGGGGAGTAGCATGATCAGGTTTATTTTTAAGAATGAAAACTGTCAGCATTGCGAAGCAGAGGCTGGAGGGCATGAGACTAAAGATGAGTATCTTGTGAGAAGCTAGAGTAAGGAGGAGAGACCAAGGACTACACTAAGTAGTATCAGAGGAAATGGAAAAGGGAAGATGGATCAGAGAGGAATTACTGGGTTGACTAGAAGGCAATCCAGCATAGTGGTGTTAAGAACGTAATTTTAGAGCCAGACATCCATTTACCCACTATGTAACCATAGGAAGTAAGATCATCTAAATGTTCATTTTCCCAACCATAAAATGAAGTGAATACCAGTACCTTCCTCACAGGCTTGTGATTAAGGATTTAGTGTGGGGGAAAAAATGATAATGCACAAAAATCATTTAGCACAGTCCCTGGCATAAAATAAGTGCTCAATTAGTTACTATTTTTACTGCAACCATCAGGGAGAAGGAGGGATTGAGAATGACTCCCAAGTAGCTCAAATCTGGTCTAGCTTTTCAATCCTACAGCCCAAGTCCTTTGTTTAGACCAGTGCTCCTCAAAGTACGGTCTCCAGACCAGCAGCAGCAGCATAATCTGAGAACTTGGTAGAACTGCAAATTCTCAGACCCAGCAGGAACTACAGTTATAAACTTTAGAGGTGGGGGTCCTGCAATCTGTATTTTAACAAGCCCTCCCAGGTGATACTGTTATATGGTGACTGTGAGAACTACTGATTTAAACGTTCATTTTCTCAACTCTGAGCTCTTATCTTAAAACAGTCTCTTAGGGTATCCCTCTCAGCAGTCTCTTTCCCTTGAATTCATCATACAGAACAGCCATAGGCTTCCTAAAAAACATGCCACTCCTAGAGAGACCAGTATATGATTACCACCTCTAAGTCACAGGAAGTGTTGGGCAAGTTTATTTAACCTATTTGGGCCTCAGTTTTCATATTTAAAAGGGAACATTAAACATGACATAAACTATCTAAAACAGTACCATCATCTAGGAGATGCTCCACAACTGATGGTTGAACCTACTATCTCACAGTGTTGTCAGAAATTAAGTCACTTGGTTAAAGTCATCCAACTTGATAAAAGAACCAAGATTAGAACACAAGTCTCCCAACTATGAATTCTGGTTCTTTTCCGGAGACAAGGCCGTTTCTACATTATCAAGAACATTTATTCCAAAAAAAAAAAATTATGTTTCAGTATTGTCAGTTTGATGTACTATTTTCAAAGATGAAAAATCACATTCTTTAGAAATGAATGAATGAAGCTACATGGAAATTTTTCAATGGTAGCTCGCAGTAAAAATGAAATCGTAAAATAAGTATACTTACCTGTTATCTAAACTTGAATATTTATACTAAATACAGACATATTTGAAATAAAAAAGCAATTCCTTTATTTTTAAGCTTTATTTTATCACCCTTATCAAACAAACACACATCAGAAAGCATATCAACAGTGCATCTTATGGTAAGTCAGTTTACAACAAAACTGAACAAGGCAATTGTGTTTACAGATAAAGTTTTCAGCAAAAAACTATATGCAGTACAATTAATTGAAACGCAGTGTCCATACTTTTTAGGTATATAGGAAAGTGGAAAATAAAAGTTCTTTGCTACTCAGCAAGAAAAAAACAGGTTTAAAAGACTTGAAATCAGAAATATAAGGATTTGAGAAAAGAACTTCTTGGTACTGATACACATCTACATTTATAGTCCCACTTAGTTATTAAAAAAAAAAAAAATCACAAAATAGTAAGACATCACCAAGAACAGAGAACCATAGTGCCAAGAAATGCCAAGACCAATACGCTATTGAAACAACTGTTAGAAATGTTACAGACAATTCACTATGTACTGTAATATTCTTGTAGTTCTGAGGTGAAGGTAAACCAACAGGAGAGAATACTCCTTATAACTGGCTTTGGTTTAAGTGATCGTTCACATTTTTTCTAACCATACCTTCTAATCAAAAACATAGCAATTACATGTTATTGAGGGAAAATAGTAGTAGGTTTTAATATTCACAACCAGCCACTCCAGTGCTGATATGGGAAGCCATAAACTGTTAAAAATCTATTAATGATAACTGGATTTCAAAGAGTGACCAAAAGATAACAAAGATGGAGCCCTTTGGGGGAAAAAAAAATCCCTTCTACCCCAGATTTGCCACTGTTAAGAGGATATAAAGGAATGCTAAATTACTGAAGATTTTTTTTTCAATAAAATTAAGAATGAAGGAGTTAAATCCTACTGGAAAAAGATATGACAGCTTTACACTCTGCAAAGTAATATTCTACAGAGATGCAGCTTAACTTTTTTTTTATTATAATAAACACTACTTACTTCATAAGGTGCTATAACATTGCAGCTAGTGCATACTAATGCCACCCACTGTACCCACTGTGCAAAGGGAAATAAAGAGATGGCTAATCCCGTTTCTTTCTGATCCTTGATTTGCATAAGTGTTGATGTATACCAAATACACAAAAGATGGAGTTTAACTTAAATATTTATTTTAAAAAATTAGACCAAACTGAATATGGATATTTAGTCTGATCCCATACACTCTTAAAACAATTTTCTGGGGAAACAATGATGAGGAATGTGTAGAAATGGCAACATTTCTATGTTACAGGTACCAAACCTGGATTTTTAAAAATAAATATCATTTTTAGTTCATAAGCTATATGAACAATTAATAACACCAATAAGGAAGCTATTTTCTTCCCCTCATCTCTCTATTTTTATTACTTATCTTTCTCTTCTTTACTCTTAAATTTGGTAGACTTCTGACAACTCATGCTAATAAAATAATACAGCTATAGATAATTCAAATAACTGAAAAGAGTTTTGAGTCCACAAATGCATGATTTTGGATGTGTGATTTAGAACACCTCACTACATTTGCTTTTACACACTCACTGTCCTGACATCATGAATACTATTAAGGAGAGAGCTTAGAAGGGGAAGGCAATTCCACCCTGGGATAGAAGTGACTGTGAACAATTCTCTTGCTGACAATCAAGAGTTTATGATAACAAATAGCTCTGATGTTTACAAAAGGGTTTCCCAAAAAGGAACAAAAATTTTGACAATTCCAGTTTTGGGGTTTTTTTCTTCAGAATGTGACTTATTTTCATTATACAAAGTAGTATAACAAAAGAAGCTCTTTTCTGCACAACACAACAAGGATCAACGGTCATATAAGGCAAAATAAGACACGAGGCTTCTCTTTGCTTTTAAATTAAAATACCCAAAGCTAGGTCATAAAACATACATGACTTTCAAAAACAAAAATCAGTTTTCTTTAGGATATTGTGACAGCTACTCTATGTAATGGGAAGTAACACTCAGGCAATCATTTGATAAATTTCCCATGAATTCCAGCATTTATGGTGTCACAAACATAACTGCCATGATTATGACAACTCTCTGAAAAGCACAAATAAAGCAAATAAAACATTAATCCTTCTAAACAGTATAAGGGACAACAAAAGTGCTGAGTTGTAGGAAAATGAATAAAAACTTCATATCAGGAGAACAAAGATTGTGTAAACTATACATCTGATATCCTGAAGATCACCTTCATGACCACCTATAAAATAAACAATTTCCTAAATGCTCTCTGGTTTATAGATATTTCTTTTACAGCCCATTTCTCCTATAAAATTGCAGCAAAAAGTTAAAACTGTTTACCTTCTTAAATATCCATAAGTACTTGTCAATTGCATGTCACTGTGTAAATCTATTGGTCATTCACTGTGTGAATTTAAAAAGCAGTGAAAGACACTGGAGAAGGGGAGGTGGCTAAGATAACAAACATGATACACCCTGTGGTGTCAGGTAGAGAAGCAGCTAACCTAACACAAAACAAAATCTTTAAAATTTGGGGTACTTCAAAAACTAAAATATCCATGGTTCCTCTATAACTAGGAAAATATAACTTACCCAAATATACCATAAGAGGCTCAGATGAATTCCATATCATAGAGATTCAACAGTCCTATATTCATTGAGAAAGCTAGAAAGTAATACTAACTTGAAAAGGCTAACATCTCAAAGTAAAGGTGATTTATTGAGCACCTTAAGAAGAAATGGAAATTCTTTTGAGCTAATTGTGACCAAAGGCTGGTCTGTATTGTGACCACACTTGACAAGAAATAAATTTTATCAGAGCTAGAGTAATAAGATTTGAAGAAGGAACCTAATATTAAAAATGGAACTAGATCCAAGGAAGAATTTGATTCTGCCAGATAACTCTGGCTTTCCGTTATATGTAATATTGGGGGAAAAAAACAAATACGAATAGTTTTACACATAAAAAAGGCAAACCCAGGCAATTTTGGAGTTTTATATTACGTGACTCAATCCAAAAGTTATTCCAAGGAAAAGGCAAAGGAGCAATAATTATCATTTGGGAAGCTTTCACCCAAATGAGTTTTAATATTTTCCAGGAAACACAAGGCACTTGCTTAAATCTTTGACTGTCTACACATCCACCAGACTAAAAGTCATGATGCAATTCCATCTGTACACTTATCTGAATAAAGCCACCTAGCACGTACCTTTGCATAAAAGTCCAGGTAAAACACGTGGTTACTGAGTGTCTCCCCCACTCCCTCACCCAGTAACTATGTTATTATACTTATCATCAGTTACTAGGGTGCTGATTTTCATTAAACTATAAAAAATAAAATGTCATGCTGCCAAGTATAATAGTAGAAATTATGTAAGATAGGCCTAATTTTATAAGGTCAGAATATAAGCCTAAAAAAGATAATGATGCCAAAATGCCAGTTACCTGCATTTGAGGAATAGCTCAAGTGAGCCATAAAACAGCATCTGAGTATTGTAACTCTGACTATAATTTATTCCATAAAGGTAACTGATTCCCTTACCAGGGTGAAAGCCCAGTGTACTAAGACAGAAACAAACCTTATGCTCATAGTTTCTTCAACTTCCTTTACATGGCAGCACTCTTTCTGGCAGCATTCCTTATAATAAATTTGCTCAAAGGTTAAAATATAAGTACAAGCAATATGAATCTAGAAGGCAAGTTAAATAAGAATTGAGAGATTTTTTAAAAAAGGTTAATTTAACATAGCTCAGCCCTCTTTATTTAGCAGCTGGAATACCAAAAGGAAGGCAACACTTGTCTCAATGAAAACAGGGAGAAGGATGAGTAAAACTATATTTATGGTTTTGTTCTAAAAGAAGCCTAGTATTGGCTCAAGGCATAGCAGAGAGGGAATTTTTCTCTAAAGATTTTCTATACTGATGGCCACAAAACAAGGAAGACATTCACTAATAATAAATGCAATCTCTTATTGCAAGAGGCTCATTTTGTTACTCCTTTAAAATGCAGCAAATAGTTTCTTTTAGCAGTGCTATCTTTCACTGAGGTGTCCAACTCTACTTATTCTTCTCTAAATACAGCATTAAAGTTTTGAAAGTAGCCAACTAGTGACCTCCTCCAAATATGTTTCCAAAGAACCAAAGATTTCCTATAGAATTATCAATTTACATGCCTTTTCTGGGACAAAAATGTACCATGAAAATACCATGGAATAATAAAGAAGAAACTGGAAGGCAAGAGAGAAGGAAGCACAGATATTAATTTAGGGAAAGAAAAACTACCTGAGATAAAATTTTCCCAAAATGGTAGAGGTTAAGTGACATGAACCCTCACATGTTTACCCTGCCTCTCAAAAAGAAAATTTCTGTCTTTAAAACTTCAAGGAATCAAAATCTCTGTGTATGTATTTCATCCTAAAGGATCATGAAAATTGCATCATTCAATATTTGGTTCAGGTTTAAAAAAGATAACAAGATTAAACTTCTTATAATATCAGAAGAGGGAGGGAGAATCTGCAAATGTCATCTTTGGTAGTAATGGGCTAAGAGCTATAAAATAACAATTTAAATCAAAGGAGGCACCTCCATTCAATTTTGTGGCTTAAATATAAAATATTTAATTCAATGCATGGTTACTTAGGCTCATCAATTATTCCCTCAGCTCCCTTAAAATCTAGTTAGCATCTTCTGTAATAAAATTCTACAGTGTTAAACACTACATATACGCATGAATACATCAGCAATAAGAAGACGATCAAAGAATGCTGTGAAATTCAGCATCAAGATGTTAGCAGCATACTGCAACATTAAGCTTAGAAGCCTACCTGCAGTTTATTTGTAAGGACTTTTCTTTTTGGTGGTAGTGGGGGGAGGGAGAATGAGAAAGGTATATGTGCTAACCTAGAATACTTGCCCTTAAAAAGAATTCATTTCCATTCTGTGTTCATCAGTATGTATGGAAAGACCTGGTGTTTTTAATCACCATGGAAGCTGCTACCATACAAACATTTATGTTTTAGGAGAGCTTTGGTCTCCACAATACTCTCTTGAATTTTTATTTGAAACCAAACCGGCTAATCAACCTCTGAAAAGGCCAAAATGAAAAATAATACCTCTTCCTTCTAAGGGCACATATTAGAAGCTTACTCTACAGTTCTCCCTTGGGCGCCATGCCACAGATCTTTTGGCAATTCATTATACCAAATTTGGCTTCATAACAAATATTAAGGAGAGTCCTGAATAATTAGGTAACTGTGAATAACTAAAATATCAAATGGTAATTGTCTGAATAGGGTAAAATAATTCATCCTCTAAGACATAAATTCTTAATTGGGCTCTCAATAACCTGCATGGCACACACAAGGAAAGACGATATGAGGAGGCTTCCAGCAGGGAAAGATATAAAAGCTTTTTCCTTAGGAAAATAAATAAATAAATAAATTTTTCATTTAGTTAAGAAAGCAAAAAATTCATAACCTGTATACTTTTCTTTTTTTGTATAATCAGTGCTTTATAAAGGTTTCCTAAGATTTAAACCTTTGAAGACAATCTACTGTAAAGTGGGAGAAATCCATAATTATAATTCCTAAAACCATGCAGTCAACCTGTGCCCATGAACTCACGAATACTAGTTTCCTCTATTGGGGGACACATTAGATTGCTATGAATCTTTTTAAGAATTCTTCATAAGTTTTTCTTCTTTTATATTTCCACCTTATTAGAGCTACACCTTCCTTAACTTCCTTGTAATTAGAAGTCAGATCACCTGACCACCTAGGATGCTTTCCTCTAACTTCTCTTCAGCTAAGGATAGAGGTAAAGAATGGGGGAAGAGGAAAAAAAGGAGTGGGAGGGAGATGAGAGAGAGAAAGAAAGAAACAAATAATCCTTGACTATGCACCCTTTGCCTATTTTTTTTTCCTTTTCCCTTCACTGAACAACTAATTCTTTCTTTCTGACCCACGTCAATTTTTCATCATAGTAGACAGAACTCTATCTTGAGAAATTTTACAGTGATCCTAGAAGATTCAGTACAAAACAGATGAGCTAATGCAGGGTCTAAAGCAGACTGAAAGAAGGGGCAATTTATGTGTACCAAAACTTTTACAAGAGTTTTCTCACTTTAAGAGAGTTTCAATGTAACCCAGTTTAGACTTGTGTGTTCTGGGCCTCTCAGGAATGAACTATTTTCTCATTTCATTCTATCAGACAGACCGACTCCCAAAAAACTTGTATCCTAAATCTTACAGATATTAAACAGGTAGGGAGGAGATGGGCATAGACTGTATTAACTCACAAGATTCACACTATAAAGAAAGCTACTCAAATTTTCTCTAATCTTTCACACCTGCACACTCACTCGAGCATACATACTGGACATAAAAATTGTGCAAGATCAAGCATTAGCTTTCTATTTTAAAAGCCTTAATTAAAAAAAAAAATGTAGATAGGCTCACTGCAGTTTCTTTAAAGGAATATTCAGTACTACAGTACTCCTTTAAAAAAATTCGTAACTCAGTGTTAAGAACACAGTAGGGAATTGCTGCTTAACAATTACTTAACATTACTGAGAGCATCCAGTGCCAACTACAGATATCAATAAGGAAGACCCCTCTGACAACATAAAGGAATAATCTGTAAGTGATGTCACCAACTCTAACAAATTTGTTAATAATATTCACTACAACATGATATTATTCATCCTTGCTTCATGATCACATGAAAGAGTTAATATCTTTTTAGGTTACATACTGAAGAGCAGTACTTGCCCTACTGCACAAAAAAAGGTTGCCCACATGGATGCTCTAAAACCCCTCAATGTATAGCTGAGAGGTCTTGTCCTACTCAGTGCCAAATGTTTGCAATGCAGTCACTGCTTGAGCAATGGCTGCACATTGGTAGGATTGAATAAATATACAAAGTATTCCCTTAAAATGATAAGGGGGTACTTCTGCATTCAGATGTAGAATACAATAACCCAGGAAATAGAAGAGGAGAAACAGGAAATAGTCCTTAGGTTACTGATTAAAGCAAAGTTTGATACAGATATCCCCGCTTGTAGGCACTCAGTGGGTAAAATGTAGCCACAACAAACTTCCCATCAAACATCCTTCCAGTCAGTAATTTCTGAGCAGCTTTGGAATCACCAGCATTTGCATACTCAACAAAGACCTGTAAAAGGACAGAGAAAACAAAGTAACTTCATTTTTATCAAAATTGTTTTAGAACAGTGCTTCTCCAACTTTAATGTGTGTTGTGTGTATATATATGTGTGTGTGTGTGTATATATATGTGTGTGTGTGTATATATACACACACGCACACACATATATATACATACATATGTATGTATGTATATATATATATATATATATGAATCACTTGGGGACCTTGTTACAATGCAGATTCTACTTCAGTAGATCTAAGGTGGGGCCTGAGTCTCTGCATTTCTAAACAGACTTCCAGGTGATGCCAATGCTGCTGGTCCAGGGACCACATTTTTGAACAGCAAAGTTTAGAATACTTCCTTAGAACTCATTTCAATTCTGAAAAATTCCATCAAAACATACATCCTTTTGTCAGGTTCATAAAGGAGTGCTGAACAGTGCTAGACACTTGCTGAAGACAGGGCTGAACAGCCCAGAGAACAATGACATTTCGACAGTGTCTCAAAGAAGATTTGCAGAAGCCACAACTATAGTAAGGAAGAGGTTTAAAACTAGGTAATTTCCTTTCCCATAGGTAAATGAAATAGCATAATAATTTATTAGTTCTTTTTGATGATCTAAAGCAAAAGTTACAGGGAGGTGACATGACTTGAAATGACTTGTCCCCAGTTACCCGTAAATATGTGAGCCAGGAAAAGAACTGCCTTCCCTCCTCAGTTGTATGCCTCATTTGTTACATCAATATTCTTCAAACTGAGGTGCGAGCATCCTAGGACACTCAGAAACTTTCAAAGTGGAAGCAAGAATAGACAGTTTTAAGGACATCAATTTCCAAATTCTTAACTTTCATTTGTACCTTTTCCTAAAACTGGATCTACCTAGAAGTTCAGGCAGGTTATCCCTTTTCATTTCCCCTTTCATAGGAGCCCTTTTCCCAGCTGACGAAGCGAAGTTATTATCAAAGGGCATAAAAACCTTCAGGGCATAAAAAGAAGCAATTTCAAATACAGTACTTTTTTTAATGGACTGTTTCTTCATTGATAAACAAAGCTCCATGCCCTGTCTATGACTGGTCACTCCCTGTCTCATGCAAATATTTCTGTTAAGGATGATGTGTGACATTAGACCTAGGATATTTTGGCCTGTGATGGGATTTTCTGAATTCATATTTACTGTAAAAGGGACAGGTAGAACTGATTTCGTCTCTTCCATTCTATGACATTTTAAGCTATGCATTACTCTTGAACACAAAGTAGAGACCATACAGCGCTAAAAATTGATGTTCATTTTTTCACCTTAGATATACTTAATATTTTATATCTCCTTTTCTTACCCAAAAAAATGAGCTTAGCTGTAGTTTCTAGCAATATATACTTTTTCACTAAATACAAAAGGAAGATTAGATGATGTTCAGTGAGAAAAATGAAGCTCTTTCTGATTTTTTAAAATTGCTTCATAATTACTCCAAAATCCATACACCAAAGTTCAATAAATGAGTAGACATGCAATTATAGAAGGAATACCAAGCTTTCTATCAGATTCCTTGCTTCATAGATAACCTATAATTTTACACATTACATCATTCTGAACTAAATAAAGAGGAAACATATTTTATAACTTACTATGTAATTAAATAATTATATTAGAGCTCTATCATTTTAATCTTGACTACTTTTTATAATTGTAAGATGCATCCCATAGTCTACTTTCCAGTGTTTTTTAAATATTCCTTAAAAAAAATAACATGTTAATTTGAACTGAAATAGTCAAATTGGCTTTACCAACTAGGCAACATGTTCAATAACCCAAGGAAGTTAAATCTGTGATTCTAAGAGTTTATCAAAAGTTGCTTTCACTCTCCAGTGAATGTCAGTAGAAGCTTCTTATTTCTTTTGGTGATAAAGCAAATGTCTTCTTGCTCATAAAGACTTATTTTTTTCATATCATCTTAAAGATGGATACTTCCCCCCTGAAAATACTCCCCCTGTTTCTCTATGCTGTGTTTCCCATTCTATTTTGACCACTCAGATTAATATCAAGTCAGATCACATTAGTCCTCAATTCAAAATCTTCCAATACCTTCCCTTCTCATTCAGAGTAAAAGCCAATGTCATCTCAAAGGCCCACAAGGCTCACTCTACTTGATCTGTCCCTTACACTCCCATACTTCCTTGATCTAATCTCCTACTACTCCCCATTTTTCTCACTCTGCATAGCCACACTGACCTCCTCAAACCTACCAGGCATACTCAGGGCCTTGGAACTTGCTGTTCTCTTTGCTGGAATTCTCTTCCTTACCTCCTTCAAATTTTGACTCAAGTGTAATCCACTAGTGCTTCCTCACCTGCCTATTTAAAACTGCAATCCACCCCTCCACAGCACTCTTTAGATCTCTTCTCCAATCTCTTTTTCCCCATAGCACTTTTCACTATATATTCTTTTATGTTTTGATCACTGTTGTATCCCAGTGCCTAGAAAATAACAGATGCTCAACATATACTGGTTGAATAAATAAGCAGCAATGATGTATTCAGTATGTTCCTGACACTGAATGAGGTAAGCGCCGTTATTACTAGACTGGCAATAATAACTTTTCACTAAGACTAGAGTGAGATTTCTTTTGTTTTTTTTTTCAGTTGCCAAGAATTTTCATAATATTGAACCATGAAAAACAAAATCTACAACCAGAAGTGATTTCACCCACCAGGGGACATTTGGCACTGTCTAGAGACATTTTTGGTGTCACAACTGAGGAGGAGGATGGAGGGAGGGCATCTAGTGAGTAGAGGCCAGGGATGCTGCTAAACATCCTATAATGTACATGACAGCTCCCCTAACAAAGAATTATCCAGCTCAATGTTAGTGGTGTTGAGGTTGAGAAACACTTAGAGTAAAACAATATTCTGTTTTCTGAAAAATAAAAAAAAAACTACAGATAAAAGAAAGATTTAACTTAGGATACAGAGTTTTCTTTAGAAACTGTGATCATAGTTTTAGCCTATACATTTTATAGACGGAAAAACTACAGTTCATCACAAAGCTAGTCAAGTTGAAACTGGAACTCAGCTTTCAGGATTCTCAGTCCAGTGTATTTTCCTTGTTTAAATTATCACCGATAATTCTATTACAATTAGAATCTAACCTAAATGGTTTCCTAACTATACTTAATTAGAACAAAATTAGGCCAAATATTTCTGTAGCTGACCCTGACCTAAATTAGCATATGATTCAGCTGGCCTGTATATAATGGCTTAAAAGTAGGTTAATATTTTTTAAAAAAACAAATTTTAACAGATAAAAAAGTATATGCATATTATAGAACTTTTGGAAAAAGTGAAAAGTACAAGAAAATAAAAACAGCCATAATGCAAAATTCATAATCCCTAGCAACATTCTGTGTACATCTTTCTACAAAATTAAAACATTTTGTACAGGATTTTAATAACCTCTGAATCATTCTGGAATTATGAAAATATTCACTTACTTGTCCTCTGCCAGGATTTTCTTTTGGAACAAGCAGAGATACCACTGGTCCATATTTTTGACACTCCTCTTTTACATCTTCTACAACATCTGGTTATTAATAAACACAACAGTAATCAGATGTAATTAATGAGCATTCATTATTTTCATATTTTAAATTAAAGAATTCAGGAATCCATATCTAAGTAATGAGGTCATTTTCTATAACTTCTAAAATTAAGCTTAAGTTAAGAATATAAATTCAATGCATTTAATAATTCTTTTTATATTTTACTTTGTTTTGAATAGTTAATACATTCAAGTGACTCGAAATCCAAAAAAATAGTCTCCTTCCCACTTTCCCAAATGTCATTCTGTTCCTCTCCCTGAAGACAATAAACATTATCAGTTTCTTCTGTATCCTTCCATAAATCTTATAAGCTTATACAAGCAAACATGATCATATATGCTTTAAGTAAAAAGTTCTAATCTTGCTTTTTTCAAATTAACATTACATTTTTAGATCTTTCAATATCATGACATGAAATTTTCTCATTTGTTTTTATGGCTGTGTAGTATTTCACTCTATACATGGTTGATAAATTCTCTAATGTGTCCTACTGCTGAATAATTAAACTATTCCCAAGCTTTTTGCCATTATAAACAATATTGTGATAGATAAACTTGTACATATCTCATTTCACTTGTGTATTTCTAAATTAACTTTCTAGAAATGGAATTGCTAGGTCAAAATGGATATCAATTTGTAATTGTTAGAGTTACCAATTTGTTTTTCATAAAGGTTCACCAACTTAAACTTTCTCCAGTGATGTATGAGGATATGTTTTCCTATACCTCACTCACAGGAGGGTTTTCATATATTTTCTTCACTGTCAATGTAATAGGTAACAAAGATATCATAGTATGGTATTAACATTTCAATAAATGAGAATGAAATATGTGTGTGAGATACATTGTACATCCTTTCATATAAATTGTCTATTTGTATCCTCTACCCATTATCTACTGGCTTGATTTATAGGGGTTCTTTCTGTGATAAGAGCTGTAAATATTTTGTCTTTGGTGGTTTATGCAAGGTAAAATTTGTTAAATTAAAATTTTACCTCTTTGGAGTTTTGTGTCAGACTAGTAAAAGGCCTTCCCCACTCCAAGAATATATATATTTTTAATCTCCCATGATTTTTTAGTTAAATTTTTTTTCCTTTATTCTCTCCTTCCTGCCTGCCCTTCTTCCATCCTTCCTTCCTTCCCTCCTTTCTTTTTCTTTTTTCCCTGTTTTACTCCCTCCCTTACTTCTTTGTTTTGCTTTAAACTCTAACCTGTACATGATTTGCAATTTATTTTGGTCTAAAGTGGAAGGTTTGAATCTAACTTCTTCCCCACCACCATCAAGATTACAAGACAGCTGTCCTAACACTTATGATTTCTAGCAAGGCAAACTTACCTAAAACTAGTGTTATTTGAAGATGACCTTGCTAATTAGAACTAACAAGGCATTTAATGGTACTACATAGTCTGTTGCACTTTAGTTCACACAAGACTCTTAAACAGTAAGATTTAATAGCAACATTTAAACATTTCAATGCTCAATGTATTTAGAAGTAGAAAAAAGGTGTTACATAGCAATATACCCAGAAAAGAGTAGGTATAGTCTACCCTAACGTTTATTCAATGAAGTCCAAGCTTGAGTTTTACAGCAATAAAAATTATTAGGAGGAGACAGAATTTAGTACAGTAGGTAGACAGACTTGAAGGACTTAAGTAGTGGGGCTTCCCTGGTGGCGCAGTGGTAGAGAGTCTGCCTGCCGATGCAGGGGACACGGGTTCGTGCCCTGGTCTGGGAGGATCCCACATGCCGCGGAGCGGCTGGGCCCGTGAGCCATGGCCACTGAGCCTGCGCGTCTGGAGCCTGTGCTCCGCAACGGGAGAGGCCACAACAGTGAGAGGCCCGCGTAGCACAAAAAAAAAAAAAAAAAAAAAGGAAAAAGGACTTAAGTAGTAATTTGAATTAGATGTAGAGATTATTTAGAACTACTGTACCATAAGGACCTGATTAAAACAATGCTGAGGGCAAGACTATTCTTTCAGATAAAAAGGCATCCTAAAAAGTAGAGACTGGAGATTCCTACAACTGTCACAGATTCAAAGAAATTATGTTTGTTTCATTTGTCAGATAACTATATAAAGCTGATTTACCCTTACAAGAGACAGTATGGTAAAATTAACTTCATCTGTAATGGTTTAATTTTCCACAAAGAAAATGTTTAATACTAAGCAATTAATATTTTTATGTTTGGTCCTGCTTTTTTTTTTTTTTTTTTTTTTGCGGTAGTCAGGCCTCTCCCGTTGCGGAGCACAGGCTCTAGACGCGCAGGCTCAGTGGCCATGGCTCATGGGCCCAGCCGCTCTGCGGCATGTGGGATCTTCCCGGACCGGGGCACGAACCCGTGTCCCCTGCATCGGCAGGCGGACTCTCAACCACTGCACCACCAGGGAAGCTCCTGGTCCTGCTTTTTAGTCCATTCACCACTCTGCTTCCAGAATGCTCTTATTAAACACAAGTTTGACTATATCACTCTCCTAGTTTAAATTTTAATAGCTCTTTATTGCATTTAACAAAGAACAAATATTTATTGAGTACTTATCAGAAGCCAGGGACTATTCTACCCCTGATGCAAAGTTCTCTTGTGTAGTTTATATTCCAATATTACTATCTCTGGGATTAAAGTCAAAATTCTTAAACACAGCAAACAAGTCTATTAGATATCTGTATTCTGGCTACCTCTTTAACTTTAACTGACTGTTCCCCAATAAATATCCTAAGATACAGACATACCAAACAATTCGCTGTTCTCTGAACATGCCACACTTTCTCTCATCTCTATGTCTTTCAGCTACTTTTAGCTCAACCCCTCAACTTTTAGCCAAGCAATTCTATTTACTAACAGAGCTCAGATGTTACCTCTGTAGAGATGCCCATTCATGCATCACTCAGATTGAGTTAAATACCCCTCCTCTCTGCCTCAGTACATTACCCTACCTTCAGATTTATCAAAACTATAATTGTTTATATAACTGTCTCCCCGATCACACTGAAGTCATGAAATAATTCCAGAGTGGCAAGTATATACTCAGTAAATATGTCTTGAGTGAATGAATTATTAAAAGCAAAACAAGAGAGCTAAAAGGAGAAGTGAAAGATTAGGGCAGGACTAGAATAGACAGGGAGAAAGAAGTTGCTGGGAAAGATAGCCTTCTTTATTAATTTTGTAAAGGCCTATGAGATGTAAAAGAGTTGAAAGGACCTTAGGAATTGTTTTAGTGTACTCGAACTGCTATAACAAAATGCCACAAACTGAGTGGCTTAAACAACAGACATTTATTTCTCATAGTTCTGAGGCCTGGAATTCCAACATCAAGGTGCAGGCAGATTTGTTGCCTGGTGTAGACAGCTGCCTTCTTGCTGTATACTCACATGGCAGAGAAAGAGAAAAAGAGAGGGAGGAGAGAGAGACACCTCTCCTGTCTCTTCTTTTTTAAAGGGCATTAATTCCATCATGAGGGCCCCACCTTTAAGACCTAATCTAACCCTATTACCTCCTGAAGTCTCCAAGTCTAAATACTATCACATTGGGGATTAGGGCTTTGTCATATGAATTTGGTGGGGGACACATTCAATCTATAGCAGGAATCAAAAGTGAGAGTATTTTAGAGATCATATAGTTCAATATGGCTCACTATATAAATTAGTAAAATATGAGAATCTTATTAATTGGTATGATTATTCCACACAGTTAGGAAAGACACATTAAAATATAATTTAGGAAACACTGACCTTCATATTCTTCTTCATTCTCAAGATAATCATCATCCAGCACATTCAGCAGTCTTAGCACTGGAGTAGGAAGCATCACCAAATCTTCAATATGAGGGGCTGTTAAATTCATTACAACATGGTTAAATGTAAACTCTCCCAAATAAATTGATGACTACCAGGCAAAGAAGCTTGGGAATATAAATTAGCTCTAATGTTTTATTTGATTGTAAAATAACCAAGAAAAAAATAAAGACGTATACAACTTACCAAAAGGAATGCTAAAGAAGGGGCTGCACAATGCCATTTCAGCAGGAATTCTTCTGCTTGGATCATCATGAAGCATGCTAAAACACAAAAATAGGTATCTTTACAATTTTTGTCAAATCTTCTGAAAATGCAACCATTAAAGAAAATAAGAACGTCTAAATGTACACCACAGCATTAATCATAATAGCATGACTTACTGAATCATTCATCTACAAAAAAATAAATGCTATTTATGAGTAAATAGTTCAATAATTATATATACTTAAGACATAATATTATATTTTAATTTAAAATCTTTCTGATTAATAAATACAACATGGGAAAGTGATCCACACTCTGTAACACTAAGTGAAAAACAGCTAGACGTAGATTTAGGGTAATCCAATTAAAAAAAAAAACAAAAAGAGGTGAGATGACTTTTGAGCCTTGTCAAATCCCCCTAATAATAAAGCAACTTGATAGCAAAATCAAAAATCTATGGACAACATCTCTAACAAAAGTAGGTAACCCCACTAGACTCCAAAATAAAAGAGGCTAGGGAGAAACCATCAATAGCAGTAGGACTTGCACCACATTGGCATGTATGCAGAAGGAAGCAGACAAAAATAACAGTTAATCTGATGAACCAGAGAAAAAAATAATCCCAAAGAACCAAAAGGTATTCACTGGAAAGCACAGTTAGCCAATTTGAGAAAAGCAGCTGAAACTACCAGGGGTTATACATTCTAATTCCAAGTGAATGCAAGGGGTCCTCTGTAAGACCTGAGGGGGCTGAAGTAATCTGGACACTAGAACCTCTCAAAACCAACCAGCTGAAGCTCCCTTCCAGGGCAGAGTCCTGCAAAGAAAAGAAATCTTGGGAAGAGAATCCACATTGATGGGGTAAATAAATTGAGAGAGAAAGAGACAAAGACACCAGGAAAAAAGCAGGGAAGAGCCAAGAGATCTCAGGAAGAGAAAAAAAACACTTTTTCAAAAAAAAATTACACAAAACAACAGAAGGAGCCCTGTGTAGTTAGAAAAGCTACACCTTCTTCTGTAAGTTTAGGAAAATGAATTGCATATAAAAATGAACCACATAAAAAGTATTATAACTAAGTTACTATACAAGAAAAGAGAATTGCAAAATAACTGCCCTCAGACAATGAATGCATGCAAGAAAGACATGACCACAACACAGATGAACACTATAACCTATCATTTCAAATGAGCTAAAGGCATTTTTTACAAAGATACAAGATATGAAAGAGTAACATAAATCAAATTAGAAAATTTCAAAAATCAGATAACAGAACTCAGGAGAAACAAAAGGAAAAAATAATTTCATAAAATAAGCTTAAGCTAGAAGAGACATAAAGATGAATAAACACAAGAGATAATGTCTTAAAGACAAACAAGGCAGAAAAGAGAAAAAAAATTTTTTTTTTTTTTTTTTTTTTGGCGGTACGCGTGCCTCTCACTGCTGTGGCCTCTCCCATTGCGGAGCACAGGCTCCGGATGCGCAGGCTCAGCGGCCATGGCTCACAGGCCCAGCCGCTCCACAGCATGTGGGATCCTCCCAGACCAGGGCACGAACCCGTGTCCCCCGCATCGGCAGGTGAACTTTCAACCACTGTGCCACAGGGAAGCCCCAAGTGACTTTTAATACAGAGTGTCATCAACACGCTGTTTTCAACAGCAACACTATATGCTAGAAGAAAACAGAGTACAGTTGACCACTGAACAACTCCAGGGTTAGGGGCACACCCCCTCCCCACAGTGTAAAATCCATATAATTTATAGCTGGCCCTCCATATTCACAGTTCCTCTGTATCCACGGTACTGCAGCCGCAGATTCAACCAACTGCAGATCATGTAGTAACATACTATTTACTACTGAAAAAAATCCATGTATAAATGGACTCTTGCAGTTCAAACCCATGTTGTTCAAGGGTCAACTGTAATTTAAGACACTCAAGAAAAGTGTCTGCTAAGGATTTTTATACCCAGGTAAACAGACTTTCAATTATAATAAGCACAGTTTAACTATTATTAATATGCAAGGGACTTCCCTGGTGGCACAGGGGTTAAGAATCTGCCTGCCAATGCAGGAGACACGTGTTTGATCCCTGGTCCGGGAAGATCCCACATGTCACGGAGCAACTAAGCCCATGCGCCACAACTATGGAAGCCCACACACCTAGAGTCTGTGCTCCGCAACAAGAGAAGCCACCGCAATGAGTAGTCCCCGCTCTCCGCAACTAGAGAAAGACCACGTGCAGCAACGAAGACCCAACGCAGCCAAAAATAAATAAATAAAACAAATAAATTAAAAAATAAATAAAACAGTATTTTTTAAAAATGTTAAAAGAAAAAACATGAAGAACTCAGAGAATATTAATCCTATGATCAAGAGAACAAGCTTTAGTAAACTAAAATGACTAGAGAGACGTCAACACAAGGATCAGTGATGAACATTAAATATCTAGTTACACATAGAACTGAGATTAAATGAGAGTGTTTGAAAACAGAGTGCATAGCACGTAATGGCTATATAATTTGACAATGCAGATATAACTATTTTTCAAAAGAGGGAAGAATGGGAAAAGCATATGCAAAAACAACTGTTTTCAGTACTCTTACTATACCACTATTATTGAGACTGTTTTAGTGTAATGTGGAATGAAGCAAATGAGTAATTATGAAATATTCTAATCTGGCATTCTCTTTGTCCTTAAGAACCAGAATTCCTGACATAAAAGATAAGAGAAAGAGATGTAAAACAGAAGAAGTAAAAACACTGTGGTTCTGAATTTAAACTGGAAACATCAGTATGAACTCTGTCCACTTAATAGGCCTTGAAACAATGACCGCCCCAGTAGCAGTGAGTATTCCTAATACCCAGATGGTGGTTTTTAAAATACCATTTCCTACTAAAAGAAACCAGGCTTCTTGGAGAAATGCTACTTCCAGGTCTGGGGCAGGAAATGTATACTTTGAACTAGGAACATCTTACCACACCAGCTAAAAATGAAACTATTACAGATAATAAGGTCTGCCAAAACCAACTTGCAGAGGCTCACATTCCTCAAAGATGGGGTAATTTCAGCTTCAATTAGGATAAGAACTGCAATGGATTGAAATATACCAAATATATTTAAATTCACTAATTAATAATGATACTTTGACCTTTCAAAAAGGGGATGGTCTGCTTTGGAAGATGACAGGGAATCAATTCATTATGAAAACAAGTCAAGAGAATCAAGCATTTATTTCGTCTTAACTAAATGAAGAGAAAATGACATAATAAGAACATCACCATTCTACAACCCCTAACAAAGTCATGGATCTAGGCACTAAGTATTAACAGTTCTTAACACACAAAATGGAGATGGCCACATTATGTGCTGACATAAAAAAACAGAATACCATCTATAGTCTGGAAAAAAAAAAACTCTCTAGATACAAATATACAACTACGAATTTACAGAAAATAGGGAAATATGTTAGACTATACTATACTACAATAACACAATCTGTAAAATTCAGACTGTGGACAACTATACTGAGTCAACAACTCAGGCTATTCAACAAATAAACAAAGGAACAGGGAGAGTAGGAGATGGAAAGAGACCTTTTAGAGTAAATGAAACTTAAAAGGGATTTGTTTTTTTTTAATAGGAGGGCAACACTAATCCATAGTGTTTAGGGATGCACACTTAGGTAATAAAACTATAATGAAAACAAGGAAGTAATAACCATGAAAGTCAGGGTAGCGGTTACTTTTAGGGAGGAAGAAGGGGCTTGAGATTGGGATAGGGTACGTAGAGGACTTCAGGAGTAGCTGGTAAAGTTCTAATTCTCAACCTGAATATAGTGGATACAAGAGTATTCCTAAGCATTCACTAAGCTACACATTTGTTTTCAGTATCTATGTTTTAGTCTACAATAAAAAAAAAAAAAAGGTTCGAATAATTTGCATGCATATACAACAAAATATGAAGAAAAATACTGAAAAGAAATACACCAAAGTGCTAACAGTAGAAAATGAGTTTATAATTTTTATTTTTCTTGTCACAATTTTCTATAGCTTCCAAATCTAGTATTACTTGTAGAAAAAAGGGGAAAAAAAGTATTATTAAAAACAAAATAAAACCAAACCCTTCAAGCTTAAATAACAAGGTCAATTAGACTTTTAAGTCTATCCCAGAATCCATTACATAATTTGACTTCTATCCTAGAATCCGTTATATAATTTTACACTGCCTCTTTTCAATATAAAATGCAACATTTAATATCTAGTATCAGTCAGATACTGACAGCTATTTAAAACTACTGTAATTTGTAAGACACACACACAAATAAGTGCAAGTAAAACTGGTGAAGCTGACAATGGCACTACGCATCTTTGGGACTGGAGAACTGGCTACAATTTCCACAGAGTTCATGCAGCAGTGCAGCCTGGGTCTTTGGACAGTGAGTCAGGAATATTTGCTTGTGCTTTTGATCAGTCTGAAAGTCAGTTATTAACAGCTGAAGCTGATAAAACCATTAAAGTGTACAGAGAGGATGATACAGCGACAGAAGAAACTCATCCAGTCAGCTGGAAGCCAGAAATTATCAAGAGAAAGAGAGTTTAATGTGGCGTTGTCTTCATGGTGGTTCCAGTTTTGTTTTTTGTTTCTTTTTTAGCTTGGTATTGATGAGAATATCCAGTCATTTGTGCTCTGGCTAGGAATATAAAGCAAAAACTCACATGCTTGAATCATTGCTTTTTCATATTTTACAATGAACTGTCCTCTCCCCATGTTTTTATTTCTAAAATAAAGTTTGAGATTCTAGGAGGTAAGATGCAGATATCAAGCATATGTGGGTTTGTTGAACATAACTATCCTAAAGACAGAATGATTTATCAGTTTTATTAAAACACACTTTTTTTTTTTTTTTAACTTACAGAACTGCTTACTGTAGTAGGACATGTTTTGAGGGGAGCAGTCTTTCTTTTTAATCCTTTAAAAACTGCTATCTGTGACTAATAATTTGGGATTAAAGGATTTGAAGCGTTAAAAAGAAAAACAAAAAAAAAAATCTGGTGAGATCTGAGTTCCATGGACTGTAATGTCAATTTCCTGATTTCGATATTGTACTAGTTTCATAAGATGTTACCGCTAGGGGAAACTGGGTGAAATCAAAACACTACATCTGTATACTTGAAGCAAAAAGCTCCATAACCGCCTGACTCATTTCATTATATACCCATGTGTAATATCAATTATCTCTGATCAAAAACCGCAGTGTCAAAAAAAAAACAAAACCGCAGTGTCATTTCCTTAGACACCAAGATTTATAAAACAATCAATCATGCCAGATAAAAACAGACACCTTCACTTACAATAACTGACACTAATCAGAACACCCTCTGGAGCAACACCTGGCCCAGGAGTCACATGGACCAGCTTTCTCAAATAAGTTTGACAACGACTATCATAAGGGCATGACTAACTTGCCACCGAATCTGAATGGCCGTAGGTTTACTCTGAGAAACAAACATTCCTGGGTAGGAGTGGACTAATGAGCAGTTTTAATGAAGCTTTAAAAGCCAGTTTGGAGAAAATTTAAGAATAGGGTACACATCCTTTTAATTAAACCATTTGTCAGAAATCATGTTTTGTCAATTCAAAGAAAGTCTATTTTATGTCACTACATTTTTAAAGACAGGTATTATTTTCATATTAAAAAACAATTTAAAAATTAAAAAAACCCCACTGTATCTGTCCCCAGAGTTTTCAATGGTAATTATTTAAAGTATAATATATAATTACTTTACTTGAAACTTTTAGTTGGTAGTCCAAAGTAAACTTAGTCTTTAGTTAATAAACACCTATTCTCTATCATATATAGAACTGCCAGAGCTACGAAAGGCCCAAGGTACAGTGATCCATTATCTATCTTCCACTGAATAACTGCTAGGAAGAGCCTAATACCTGGTACTCACTAGGAAAAAAGAACACTCCTTTGAAAATAAATTTAGTAAAACAACTTGATTGCTTTCTTATTAGAAGCTAGCCTATATAGAATATCTAAAGATTTTTGATTCTAAGGAAGGAAAAGCTCTACATGATTAAGCAAACCAGAAATAATAATATAAATCCATTCAGAAAAAAAAGCCAGTTTAAAGTACATGTAACATACCTTTTGATAAGGTCTCTTAGGTGATAGGCTGGAATTGCGGCATTCACCACTGCTTTACTGGCAAATATGTGATCAATAATAGCAGAACTGTTTGCCTAAAAAGACGGAAAAGGTCTTCCTTTGGTTATTCAATTCAGTCTGTATTTACTGAGTACTGGACACATAGCACTGAACGGTTTGGTAAATTAAATGCAACAGAAAACACTCTCTTCTGAGAGCTTACAATCTTAATGAAGGAGATTGGTACATTATTATAAAACTTCTAGAGAAGAGGAACATTTTTTCTCCATTCTCAGTACCTGACACTCTATGAACACTTACCAGATGAATGAATAAAGAAACAAATACCAAAGCAACCACACAGAAATGTAGTTTAATGCAAAATGAGAAAGTAAATGTGTGCTAGGTGAGTCAGTGTCTTCATGATGAGTCTTCAATTGGTTTTCAGACAGAAATAAAATAAACTATCAAAGAGAAACCAGGACAGTATTTAAAAATTGCATCTGTCACATTATTCATACCTTAAATCCTTGTGGAACATAACATTTTCTCCCTGAGTACTGTGGAAGTAGGTACATGAGTAAAAAGACCCGATATCATCATCATCACCTAATACCACAGGCCACACGCTATGCTAGGAACTAGGTATCATCTCTTTTTTAACCTCAACACTGTCATCCTCATGTTACAGAAAGTAAACCATAGCTTGGTAAACCTAAATAAATAACGTAGAGGTAGGGGAAGATATAAACCCTAGAGATTTAACTTCAGAGCCTATGCTCATACTCGGCAATTTTGCCTCTATAGAAAGTGATAAAATACAGAATAATGATGTTTATATCTAGGAGACAAATAATGGGGATTGCTTTAGTACACATCATGCCTCTAAATTTCACCAAAAAAATGCCCAAATGTGATCTAGTTCTGATTGGCTCTGGCTCAAGAAGAAATAGTCCAAAGAGCTCAAAGTTAGTCAAAGCTAAATGTAGAAAATTGATCTGTTTATCTATATTAGCACTAGAGAAAGAACAACGGACTGTTTGGGGTACTAATGATAAAGAGTGATACTGGTTTTACTCACATGGCAGTACTTTTTTTGCCAAAAGTAAGCATTAGGTACACCCAGTAGGCTATTAAAGTATTTATTCCAAGAACTGCTTCACCAGGTATAGATGACTAGGGGTTTAAAAGAAATAAAACTCTGTATGGTATAATGGCCACACACTATGCATTAGATGCTCAAAAAAATACTTGTTTAATATCAAAACCAATAATAATTCCTAAACATTGTACTGTTTATCAAACCTCTAACCTGAAGGATATGATATCATCACAACATTAAAGCCCCAATATGTTGGAAAACATAATGTAGTTAATTCCTAACTCATGAATATGTGAAAGGTTAATTCCTATGTCAGAGGTTTGGAACTTAGAACCCATGTCCCCAAAGAAACAATGTTATTAGCAGCACTTTCTCAGGATAGTTCACATATAGAATACAAATAAACACGAAGCAGAGTGGAACTGTGGACAGAACACTGAACTTTTGAGTAGGAGGGACAGAACTGGGGGCCCAGGTCTAGAACATCCAGTTGTACTATCTGGAGCTAGTGGTTTTACATATCTGTACCTCCAAGTTTTCATTTGTAAAAGAATAACCAATATCCATTCTAACAGTCCTCATAGAATAGTATTGTATTAGTAATATTTTAGAATATAATACTACATTACTAAACAAATCACTGTTGCTTCTTTGGGGAAATGCATTCATTCAATCACTTACGACACGCCAGGCCTCAGCTAAAAACAGTGAGAATGCAATGCTCACTAGCACATCTGTAGCTACGGGAGTGAGGAATGGCATTGAAGGTAACATGAATGCAGTAGGAGGAATATGGAGGAGATGAAGCAATCAGTGTCCTCAAAGAGAATCACTATAAATGAGTACACTTACATTGGGATTAAAGGCCCCAAAGCAAAACAGTGGTAGAGTTTACCTTCCATTCCTGAGATCTGACTGTATGTTTCAGTTTCATTCCTGAGAACATTTCCAGTAAAATGATTCCTAGGCTCCAAAGATCAACAGCTGAGGTACATTCTGTATCACTCTGCAGGCCAGCCTGGGCCAAGCAATTCTGCAGTTCTGCTTCCGGAGCCCGATACCCGTCTGTCTGAATGTACTTTACATCCTAAAGAAGATGAGTAAATATTGTAACCAATCAAAAACTGCCCACTTCCCATCCAACCAGTGTATTTACCTCTCTGAAAGTGCAATGAGCCACTGCCAAACTGAATGTCAAAATTTTGAGTCCTTGGCTACTACAATACTTCGGTTCATTAACTGGGTAGTTCTCAAAGGCAAGCTGTACACTTTCCATACAACTGCTCATTTCTTTAGATATTCTCTTGCCTGTCAGACACTGCTGATAAATAAGGACACTCTGCAAAGAGCTGATAAACCATGGAGAATGGAGTATTTGCCAGAACTGTCACATGAGTTCTGCCATTAGACAGAGTCCCAACATTGAAGACACCAGTAACAGTAATTCAGCAATTAACCAAATGCTCAAAGAAAAAAAGGCCTTCTATGTAGGTAAAGCACTTTTAATAATTCCACAGCCCTCTTGTACTAGCAACCCCTACCTGACCCAAACATATATCCCTTTTTAATGATTATGGCAATGAAATTCTTTTTATTTGCTCCATCCCCAGGCACTTCAGTATTTTACATATAAATATCTCTTAAGTCTCTACTAAATCACCTCTGTTATTTAAAAATATTTTGTTTAGACCACTGAGGGGGTGGGGAGAGAAAGTATGTCTTACCTGATTGCCTTCTTTGAAGCTAAGTCCAAAGTCAATGAGTTTAAAACATTCATTCTCGGCACTCCACAATATATTACGTGGTTTGAGGTCTGCATGGACATAACCCTCATGATGAAGAAAAGCAAGGGCCTCTAGAACATCTCTGGCACAATGCTGTATCATCCACATGGAACAACCCTGGTGACTGGAATATAAAAGCAATTCCGAAACACTGACATCCAGGAGTTCAAGCAACAGACAGCGTGATGGCACATTTGGAGAGAAGTGGATTGTAAAGACTCCATATAAAGTCACTAGAAAAAGAAACAAATTATAATACTTTAAAAACCAGACTCCGAGTAAGTGACCATTAAAGTAGATACAAATTTGGGGTAGTCTAGATAAGGATAACTTTGATGAGCAAGCAAGCCCACTGTAATTTATTTTTCCCATGAGTAAGATTTTTGGGCAACTGGGTTACTTTATTTTAATAAAATGAGGCGACCTTCAACAGCGGATTACTATTCAAAGATATTAAACATGGCACAATAATTCAAATTGTGTTTCCCAAGCACTCAGGGATGGGTGAATAGGCACTTAGGGTGCCAAGCAAAAATGATCAAAAGAAAAATCCAAATACTAAGTACTCTTACGGCAAATGTCACAACATGCAAAATCAAAATTGAAGATTGTTTCTTGATCCAAAATAGCACTCTATAATCTAAATATTAAAAGGAGAGATTGAGACTTTCAAGATGACATTTTAACCTAATCTTGTAAAGATTCAACAACTCCTTAGGTCTGCAAAAAATTTCCGTCTTAAATACCCGGGTTATATACACCATTTAGCAACCCTTAAAAAATAAAAATAAAAAAGCAACACTAGTGTTAAGAAATTCTTCTCCAAATGGTAATATTAAAAAGGTCACCTTCAAATTAAATATGGATCATGCTTGCCAGGAAATAAGACATTTCTTTATTAACAAAAGCCGTTACTAATTATAAGCTCTCGGTTGGTATAGTAACAATGAAAGCTGTTTTCATACATCAGTCATCAGTAACTATTACATATCTTACATTCCGAATATCTGAATCATGAAATATGGTCTTACCTGGGTAAAAGTATGAAGTGCTTATGTATAATTTTCACACTTCCATAGGACTACTATGTAAAATTTGGGAGTCATTTCTCCCAAATCCATACTAAATATGTATCAAGTAACACCTATACGGGTTATTAGCATTGACGTCACAAGTACTAGAAATATTTCCCATTTTTCACTGGTGTGCAAAGATTAAAACATTTCCGTATAAGACATGACAATCTAGTAAAGATATGCCTCCTTTCACTAGAGAAGATAATTCTCTGTGCTAATAGGTGCGGCATTCTCCAACGAGAACTGAATCAAAACAGAATTTATTGAGCATCTACTACGGGCAAAGCAGACCACCAACTCCACCGTACTACAGAGTGAAAGGGGGACGGAAAAGGGCCCTGGACCGGGTGATAAGGACAGGGCCAGACCCACTTGTCCAGCCTGAAAGACGGAAGACGGAACGCCAGGCTGCAAGAGGGAGTGCATGCCTGGACTGGGACTTGGCCAAGACGAGAAGGGAGACAGCGGCTATTACCGATGTTCCTGTGACCCTGCAACTGCTCCAGCGCCGCCCTCTCTTTGCGGAAACCGTACTCGGCGGCCGAGGCCGCAGCCCCGGTGGTGCCCGGCGGTAAGAACTGCTTCAGAGCGCCGGGGGGCGAGCCGGGTGTGCCGCAGCAGCGCACACGATACACCGAGGCCGAGGAGCCGCTACCCAGGCGGCTCTGTACCTGCCACAGCCGCCCGAAGGCTTCCAGAAACCGCGGCGGCTCCGCGCCCCACGCGCAGCCGGATCCCGCCATCGGTGCGGAATGAGGACGCTGACACGGAGCTGACGCGACGCCCAGGGCAGGCCGGCAGGGCCCGCGGTCACATCCCCGCCCGCCGGACCAGCGGCTCCGCAGGGAGGGGCCTGCAGCCGCCTCACCGACTGCCGGGACCTCGGGCCGCCATGACACCGGAAACCGTAGGCCCTGTGGGGGGCGGGGTGGTCCCAGAAGCCGGAAATGGAGGAAGAGCCAATCCTGCAGGCTGAAGGAGGCGGGCCCAGAAGGGGCGGGGTCTAGAGTTGATTAGAGGAATTCAGGTTTGGAGGAAGGGACTGAGGTTGAGAGATGTGAAACTTTCTTGAGTTCTCACTGTTCCAGGTCCAACGTAAACCGCTTTCACACACATCACCTGAAATTAAAACTGATCCTTTTTCTTGTTAAGGCACCTCACCTCAGCACTGGGAACCTAGGAAAATAAAACCCCGCCTACATTTCTTATAGCCAGGATCCCAGAGGAAATACCCCAGTTACTAAAGGAAAGGGTTTAACACCACTTCCACACCTATGGTCACTAGTGGCTATAATTCTGGACGCCCAGGCCTCTGTGCTCCTCTTAGTCTTCTTTGCCTGTGGCTGCCTCAACAGAAAGCATCCAGTCCCAGGCAAGTCTTCACATGACTGTAGCTCTGGCTGAAATCCTGACTGCAAACTCTTGAGAGACCTCTAAGCTAGAACCACCTAACTAAGCCACTTCTGAATTCAATCCTGCAGAAATTATGACAAGAAATGTTTATTATTGTTTTAAGTGCTAAGTTGTGGAGTAATTTATAATGTAGCAGTGAAAAAACTAAACTAGAAAGGAATAAATTAATGTCTGCAAAATTTAATTGTTGAAAAATTGCTTTGTAGACTAGTTGTATACATTTATGCTCTAATTAGCAGTCAGAGTGTGTGACTTACCATACCCATATCATTATAAAGTATTATGATTAAAATTTTTTCTTTTTAATTTTATAAGTAATAAATGATATTTTGATATAGTTTTTATTTTTTGTTATTATTAGTAGTGTACACATTCTTCATACTTTTATTAGATATTTTAATTTTCTCTTCTGTAAATTTTCTTGCAAGATCACCTTGTAGATTTCCTTTTTCCCTTTACTTTTCTTACTCCTATTGTCTTTCTGATTAGATCCTTTTCTTTCCACGTGGCTGGTACACGCCAGGAAATACCAGAGGCTCACTTGGAATTGCAGGCTCTAACTGTAAGGAATCTACTGTCCCTCTCTAACCTGTTCTTTCTTCTCTCCTGAACAATATCTCTTTGCAGTGTGCTATAGATTGAATGTCTGTGTGCCCCCAAATTCATATATTGAAACCCCAATCATCAGTGTGATAGTATTTGGAGATAAGGACTTTGAGAGGTAATTAGGTCATGAGGGTGGAACCCTCATGATAGGATTAGTGCCCTCATAAGAAGAGATACAAGAGAGCTTGCTTTTTCTTTCTGCTCTCCATTGTGTGAGGGTACAACAAGAATTTGGCAGTTTATAAACCATGAAGAGGGCCTTCACTAAGAACCTGACTATGCTGGCACCCTGATCTCACACTTCCAGCCCCCAGAATCATAAGAAATAAATTGTTGTTTAAGCCACCCAGTCTGTGGTTATTTGTTATAGCAGCTTGAACTGACTAAGGCACAATGATTATCATAAACTTTGGCCACTTGAGAATTCGTACAATAGAACCCATTTCTTCCTGGTATTTCAAGAGACTGTTCTCATTTCCTTGTTCTACACCCTGAAGTAAGTGGACCAATTGGTGGTCTGTCGTGACATTTCCCACCTTTTCAATTCCCACATCCTCGTCAATGTCACAAGCAGCTTTAGAAGGAGGCTGAGCCAGGCCCTCTGACTGGTCCTTTTTTTATAGGTCTAGAGACCAAGCCCTGGCTTCAGAGTCAGACCTGATCTCAATCTACCACTTACTGTCTATGTGTCCCTGAGTAAACTAGCCAAACTCTCTTAGACCTTGTTTCCTTGGCTAATTTTAAAATGGGACGAAATATCTGCTTTGTTATAATTAAATAAAACAACAAATGTAGATTATCTTATGAAGTACCTGACACACAGTGGGCTCTCAGTAAGGTTTGCTCTTTTCACTTACCTATGCTTAGACTTAGAGTGCCCACTAGAACAAAATAGAACCTTCTCATCATCTCATCATGACTCCTCCTCAGTGGACTGCAAAGATGTTACAGTTAACTAACTGTGTTTCTTGACACTACTAAATATCTCCTCCAGGTATTCTGTCCCCTTGTGGTATCTGAGGGACCTGAATCACACTTCTTTTCCTGTTCAAGTTTACTGCCCTTCAGATGGAGGAGGATAATGTGGTACAGGATGCCTCTTGCAGGCACTTTCGGGAAAGTCAGTGTGAGCCAGATATGACAGGGAATTCCATCACCTCCAAGTATTTGAATTTGAAATCTTAATGGACTAGAGGCTACTGGTGACTCAAGAGATCTGGGAGGAACTTAAATTTAGAGGGTGCATTGGTTCCCTCTGTTACAATGGAGAAATTACAGCCTCTGAGGCCCTAGAGCCATGTCACAAAGCACTGCAGAAATAGTCTCCCAAACTCAGAGGAAAACAGAGATAGGGAGGCTTTTTTTCTCCAGGTTGTAAAACAGGTAGCTGAGAGGGACAACTGATTCACCCACCAGGTCTAATCCCAGGATCACTAGGATCACTGTCCTTGGCCAAATGGCACAAGAGAGCTAGGCAGGTCCATTGACCCTGGAGCTGCAGCAGCAGAGCCCAAGGAGAGGTAGAGTGACTTGGGGAGAAAAAGACTAACCTGTGATCAAAAGGGAGAGATTGTTTTGAGAAAATATGGAAACTAAACTTTATAGAGCACTTACTGTGAGCTGTTACATCATGAGGGATCTTTGATAAACAATAGCTCTTTATAGAAACTGTACAAAATTATTGTTTCCTATCTAGAACTCTATATTACCCTTTGAAGTTATCTTCTCAAAGGAAGCATGTCAAAACATGACAGGGATGGCTTTTTCTTCAAACTACTTTGGGATCAAAAGTCCAAAAGAATAAATTGAAGGGATATAAAAGGAGAGAAATCAACTCAGATATGCCTGTGGTGAGGTATGCCTTTTTCAACTCTCATTCCTGTCAGGATAGAACAAGGTACTATGCTTGAAAAGAGTTTGAAAGCTATAAAACATGGTATTATTATTATTTTCCTATAGAGATGAAGGCAGCAGAAGTGAAGAAGTCACAAACAGAAGATCATGTAAGTCTCCGACCAACTGTTGTATGAAAAATGGGTGATTAATAATATAGGTGGGTCTAAATAGTAGAAACACTTATTACTCAAGCATTAATGAAAATCAGTCTAGTCTTGGCCTTTACATCAAGAGAGATAGAATATTCTAGAGAGAGGACCGTGGGGCCCAAATCCAGAAAGGTAGAAAAGCCTGATAGCTTGAAACCATTTATTCATTTATTCCTGACTTCAATAAAAATTTATAAAGAACTATTATAATTCCCTGGACAAAGAACTCAGAGTCTGGCGAGGGAGACAGACAAGTTTAATGAGGAAAAAAAAGAGCACAAGTGAAGAACTATGCTTAGAGCTTAAGGAAAAGTTCATTATTTGAGATTGGAGAAAGTTAAGATAATGATTGTGGGAAAGTGATCTGATGCTGATGACCCCAAGCTTTACCATTAAGGTGGTATGGTATCATCATCCCAAGAGGGAAGGGAAAAGAAGTCAAAGCTGGAAGAGAAAATAACTTCAATGAGAAGTGTATTGAAAAGGAGGGTCGATTTAAATGGAGTGGTATATAGATGTCCCTCGGTATCCACTGGGGGTGGAGGAGTTGGTTCTAAGACCCTGGCTGATACCAAATTCATGGATGCTCAAGTCCCTTATATAAAATCCTGTAGCCCAGAGGACCTCCTGTATCCATGGGTTCCACATCCGCAGATTCTACCAACCCCAGAGAAGACTGAAAATCGTGAATGTGAAACCGTGAATATGGAGGGCAGAGTGTTTATCTATCTTCAAGATAGATCTTGATTTCTTGATACACTATCTCTTGATTTGAAACTGGCTTTTAGATAATATTTAGCAGGCAGTTCTGCACTGTATACACTATTGAGGAAAAGGCTAGGTAAGGGGAAGGGGTATGCCTCAATGTCACTCTTGGCAACTGGCCCCAGCAACTATTTGTCCTGAAAATTTCGACTGGGTTATGCCAAGTCAACACTTTATTAATATCTCAAGCTTAATATATTTAAAACTATACTCCTGATCTTTCTCCCCAGTCAGCCCCCAAACCCTGGCCTCATTCTTTGACTCTTATCTTTCTACCATCTTCAAAATATACTTAACCACTTTTTTTTTTTTAACCATCTCCCAGCTACCAGCCTGGTCTAAGCCTCCATCACCTCTTGCCTAGATTATTGAAATAACCTCCTAACTGGTCTTTCTGCTCCCACTCTTGTCCTCCTACAGTCTCTTCTCAACACTCTCAGGCCATTCATTTCACTCTCTTCCTTTCCTTTCTCTCCCAGGTCCAGCTCTTACAAAAGCCACTTTTGCAGACAGTGGCGTTCAGGTGATGTGGACTTCTCAGCCTCTCTGCTCTGTTCTCCACCTTCTGGTGGGAGTGTTAATAAACAGTGAAAAGATAGTCAGCCGAACCAAGGAAAATCAAAGGCCTTGATAATCCAGAAATTGCATAAACATTTATATAAAATTAAGAATTGTCTCTAGATTCAAAAGTGTTGTGTTTTTATTCCTGATCCTGAAATAATGAAAATCACAAAAGAGAGATATAAATCATCACTTGTCACTATTTTACTTAATATAACAAACTTCCTTAATTACTAATTTGCACTGAGCTGCATTATTATTGCTTCAAGTACTAACAGTTTTCCTCTGAAATTTTAAGACACTGCTTATGAATTATTATTCTGGTTCTTACAGCCTGAGCAAATTTCATTAAACTCTTTTTGTTTCATGGGTTCATGTGTGATATTAAGCTACTGATCCTTGCTATGCTCATATATGGGTACTATATATTTTAATGTTGTATCTTTTAATACATTTTTATATCATATTTATTCTTTTGGAGAGAAATGGATGCAGAGTGGGAGTTAACAGTTTGAAGTTTTGGGTTTGTTGTTGTTGTTGTTGTTGTTTTGGTTACGCTGGATCTGTATTTTTTTTTTTTTTTTTTTTTGCGGTACCCGGGCCTCTCACTGTTGTGGCCTCTCCCGTTGCAGAGCACAGGCTCCGGACGCGCAGGCTCAGCGGCCATGGCTCACGGGCCCAGCCGCTCCGTGGCATGTGGGATCCTCCCGGACCGGGGCACGAACCTGTGTCCCCTGCATCGGCAGGCGGACTCTCAAACACTGCGCCACCGGGGAAGCCCTGTATTTTTTTTTAATACAATGCATTTTCTTTCTTTTTTTTTCTTCTCCTTTATTTATTTACTTGTTTTATTTTATTTATTTTTGGCTGTGTTGTGTCCCCGCTGCCACGCGCGGGCCCCCTTCTCACTGTGGTGGCCTCTCTTGTTGCAGAGCATGGGCTCCAGGTGCGTGGGCCTCAGCAGTTGTGGCATGCAGGCTCAGCAGTTGTGGCTCACAGACTCCAGAGCGCAGGCTCAGCAGCCGCGGTGCATGGGCTCAGCTGCTCCATGGCATGTGGGATCTTCCCGGACCAGGGCTCGAACCCGTGTCACCTGCACCGACAGGTGGACCCTCAACCACTGCGCCACCAGGGAAGCCCTGGATCTGTATTACAATATAGAACAAATTGATGAGATTTTGACAAAGAACCTATTTGGTGTCCAGTGGAAAAAGATAAGTTTGTATTCTACCTACACCCATCCCAAGCCTAATGAGGAACAGCAACAATCCTTAATTGTGATAAGGATGAGTGAAGGATGAGGAGAATGTTTTCCTTTTCCCTAAAGCAGATCTTGCTCCTCTCTTACTAAAGCGTTCAACCTCTCTCCACATGGTAGCAGGGCAATTCCAAGCTCTGACCCTCAGCCCATTACATAGGGCGTTAACAGAGCCTACCTTAAAAACTCAGAAAGGTAAAGGCACTAAACTTTTCTAGTTGGAGGATGTGGGTTTGGGGGAAGTGTGGGGTTAGCAAATTCTTAAAGAGAAAAGTCCATAAATTAGCAAATGAAATTTCTCAAGAAGGAAGTGTCTCTAATATATTCAGTAATCATCATCTAAAATCTCTGCCCTGCAAGCATTTAGCAGGCCTCAGCAGAACTGATAGGTAATACCATTTCTTTGTAGATGACATATTAAGATATCCAGGGTGATTGTTGAAAGCCTAGGCTCTGGAGTTGTACTGTCTGGCTTCTAACCCTGGATCCACCACTTTGCCATCATGTGTGTGATCTTGGTCAAGTGACTTCTCCTAACTAAACTTCCAGTTCTTCAACATTAAAACGTCATTGGGTTACTATGGCGACTAAAAGAAATACTGTGTTTAAAGAGCTTAGCATAGTGGTTGCCACAGAATAAGCACGCAATAGTTGTTAGTTATACTTCTCTGGATTTCGAATTATTTACCACGTTGACCCCTAAAATGCCTGGGTGAATCAGATTGAAGCATTCTAAAACTGTCTTCCTTGTTGGGACCTACAGATGGTGCTATGATCTCATCTGTTCTATTTTCTAGAATGGTGGTAAGCACTTACTAGGACCCCCTCAGCAGACCCAGTGAATAAGGATGAGAGTCAGAGACGTAGATGGTGTAGTAGGCAGGAAATTAAACTGGTTCAGTGGGAAAACTTCTTCTTTTTTATCTTTGAGCCCCATCTTGAGCTGTTTTCTTTGAAATTTAGCCAGTGTGTTTTATTGAATGGGTATACTTGATCCCTCCAATCCTCTCCCCTCCCCAAGTGATCATGAACCTAAGATATTACCCTTAAAACTATCCTGTTTTTAATGCCACTAGTATGATTTTAACCTGCCATGTTGGCCCTGTCAGAAAACTACATTCTCCAAAAATTTTCTCCCAAGACATAAAATCTTCATTAGTTGCTACTTGGTGGCAATAGCCACTTTCCACACCTTTACCAAAAACAAGGATTTTTTGTAGTCTTCTGATTGTTGTTACTACCAAGGCTCTAGACAAAAGTCAATGACAAATGATTTTAGTGAATTTAAAAAATCAGAAAAACTGCTGATTCTGAAACAGACACTATTAAAGCAGGCAACTTTCTATAAATTCTTACTTTTATATCAAAACAACTTAAATTTTTAGACATACGATTTTTACATGTAAATTTTACTCTTTTTTTAATAGACCATAAAGATTTTCTGTATTAGTCTTCTGTATAAAGAATTTTGCAAGCCTAAGGGAAGATACTTTCTGTGTGTGTGTTTATTTTACACATGTGGTATCAGAAACTAATGGTATAACACACCTACACATAAATTAGGCAAAAGATAATGGATATCAAAAAGGGCATGAGAGAAATATTCTACTAAATCAGATATGAAAAGCAAATATAATATAAAATTGGGAGAGCCATGTGAGTTACAAATTAGTAAGTTCAGGTAGGGCTTCACGAGAAACCCCTTGGTGAAACTATTGAACAGTGGCACATTGTAGAGCACTAATGTTCAGTGTAGACTAGGCACAATTCTTTTGGAAGTCAGTGCTCCCTAGCTCTTTTATTTCACACACAAAAAAATCTCAAGTCATCAGGTATTAAAAGTATTATCTTATTACTTGAGAGTAAAGATGAAAGTGAAAATTTTAAGCTGTTGTAGCTGTATCATTTGCAAAATCATATGGCTTTAAAAGCTTGAAAATAACACTTCCATAAAGCCTTCAACTTAAGCTATCTGTGAAAAGAAAAAACTACTTAATATCTGATGGTTTTCACTGATCAGAATAGAAATATATTAGGAGGATGGGAAATGTATTCGGTTAAGGAATAACTACATTCAATTTATTCAGCTAGAAAGTTTATGAAGATATAATTATGTGATGATATATGCTTGGAAATATTCTCCATGTTCTGTTAACAGAAATAGAACATACTAAGTAGTACACTTGGGAGACAATGTCTTGTTTAGCAAGATATGTGAAGATACAGTGAGATGTGCCAGTTATCAATTTCTTGCCTCTGATTCAAATCCATCCTTCTTTGACCTGCTTTGGGACACTGGAGCAGGACCCTGTGAACATTTCTCCATTGCCAGCTGTCTCTGTTAATAACAGAGGGCACTTGGAGGGACCCTGCCAGAGAATGGGGCTTCTCTCCCTGCTTCTGGGGCGCTTTGTTTTCCTCCTCCAGTGTGGCTGCAAGTGACATGAGAGAGGCCGGACAGAATGCACCCTCCAGTGAGTTTGCCCAGCGAATTTCTCTGTTGCCCTACAGGTAAGCTGTGGCCTTGCTCTCTCCAACAGGATCTGAACCTCAACCTTGTATGGTGGGTACCCTCTTCCAAAGTCTTTGTTTCCTCTTTGGGCATTCCTTCCCTTAACCCTGGAGGTGGTAGCTGCTTCCTGTATTTTCTATTCTTGTGTTCTTTAGTGTCCTCTTTTCCCCCTTTTAGTTAACTGCCTTTTACTACTTAATAATTCTTTATGTTAAATTTTCTCTGCTCAAATTACTAGTGTGGTGTCTGACCCCTAACTAGATCCTGACTAATACATGAGATGAGGGGGAGGAGGCCAACTGACTGTTGAGACCAGCCTTTCTCAGTCTTCTTACCCTGGAGAAATCCCGGAAATAATTTTCAAGTCTCAAGGAAGCCCTACTGAGAAATTATTAAATCTCTGGCTTACGCCATCAGGAAGGTGTAGATAATAATGGTCAATGCTCTGTTTAGAAGAGAATGATGTTTTCCTTCAGACCTACTTATTTTGGTCCAATTACTACTGTATTTTTTGTGTGGTTCTCCCTCCCCACAAAGGATCACAACTCTACTGAAAGTCATTAGTGTAGATAGAGAAAACTTCCCTAAATTTCCAAAGTTTTTCCTTTGTTTAAATGCCTTTGACTTTTTTTTTACCTAACCCAACTTGGCCTAAAAGTCTTATAATAAATTCCTACTGTGTGAGATGCTAATGAGGTGTACTCTGTGGAATATTTCCTGGGGAAGAGTAGTTTCCCACCTATTTAAAACTAAAAATTACTTTTTAGCCAAACTTCCTTGAAAAAAATAGGGAGTTAAGCTTAGCTTATCTTTTTTGAAATCAATCTTTCTTTTCTTTTCATAATTTTAAAAAATTCATAAGCAGGCAATGAATTTTTGTTGAATAACTGACTTAAGCCAAAATGAGACAATTTTTCTAAAGGTAGGCTTGGTTGATTTAGTTTAAATAAAAGCTATATACTTATTTTAATTAACATCATCTACAACATGACATTTTATTAACACTTATTGAATAGTTAAGCTATTAAAATCATAAGCCAAACAATCTGAATAAAAATCTAGTTTAAGATACAAATTTACACAAGAATTTAAAAATATTTTCTTACCGAGTGCCATGATCTGGCTCAAACACAAATGTAGCTGTAACAAAATTATTATATACATGATTGGCTTTTTTTATATGAAAGTTTTATTTTTGAAACCACAAATGCAGAAAAAATTTTCCTTTTTTTAAAAAAATTTTTAAATTGTAGTTGATTTACAACATTGTACTTTGTGTTAGTTTCAAAATTTTATTTCTTTAATGTCTAATCTGTGCTAGATTTTTTTTTGCTAAACAAATATTTAATTCTCAGTTGAACTTGAGATAAGCATGAATGGATTTCATTTTTTAATGAAATGAGATCATTTTTTGATTTGCAGTGACCTAAATGAGAAGGAAATCTAAAAAAGAGTGGATATATGTATAACTGATTCACTTTGCTGTACAGCAGAAACTAACACAACATTGTAAAGCAACTATACTCCAATAAAAATTAATAAAAAATAAATAAAATAAAATAAGATCATTTTTGTCCCTCCTCTTGATGCTTGGCATACCAGAAAAAAACATTCTTACCCATGTAAGTAGTTGAATACTGCAGCAAAATGTTTATTGTTTTTCTATGAATGGCAAGATACCCTTATTTTGCCAAAATCCAAAACTTGTCTAGGGGTCAGACAGTACATCTCATCTTTTGTGTGTGATCAGATTGTGGATCACAAAGTACTTTCTCTTCTCTCAAAGCCAAGCACAGAAGATTCAGGGGGGGAAAAATGGTTCCTCACCCAGTCATCCATTTGGATTGGAAAAAAGTAAAAAAACTGTTCAGTTTTTTCTCTAGTACTTCCAGGTCATTTTTAGTAAGACTTGAAACTCGCTGGTTTCTTCTAATCCCAAGCAGCAGTGAAAACAGTGTGAAATTTCCTTTTACAATGTGATTTTTCCAAAGACTCAGTTTCCTTTTAAATATAAGAATCTTGTCACCTAAGTCCATACATTTTCTTCGGGGCCTTACAGAGACCTAATTCACCTTGCTCATGGGATCAAAAATGTCTGCTAAGAAAGCTAGTTTCTGTAGCCATTCTTCATCTTCAAAGCACCCAGCAAAATCTGGCCTCCTATTTTCTTGAAAGGGGTCCTGCAATTCACCTTTCAGCTCAAGCCCCCTGTTGAGAAGTCTTCTTTTGCCAGCTACCAGATATCTGTGTGTAGCAGGAGACATGTTCTTTGTCTGGGTGTTTACTCAGGCTTTTAAACATTTTTGAGTGAACATTTTGAGTGAGCATTTTGAGTGATAAAGTTAAGCATTTTTGTAACAACATCATCATAAGTTTTTGTATCATCTCCAAGAGTTTTTCAATAGCACCTCTCTTTGAAGAAGGCAGTCTGCTGTGATAACATCAGCATTTTTTTTTAAACAACAAAGAATGAAACTTCATATGGAACCAGCCATCGATGGGACACCACTAGTTATACTTGCCAATAGAGTGCCTCCAAGATAACTATCTTTTCTAGACACAAAGACACAATATTTCCTGGCCTTTTCTTGTTTTGTTCTACCCTTTGCAGCAGAAAATGTTTTCTTAAATATATCATTAAAAAATCTTACAAGTGCCACAGCGTATTTATTTCTGAAACCTGTTAACTCATCAACCTGGATAAAGAAATTCTCATTCTTCAGTTTTTTACACAAAACCTCTTCAGTATCATGTGACTTGTCATTACTATGTTGATTCATTGTACTGTTTGAGAGTGGAACCTTCTCAGTTTCTCATACTACATGCAGTAGACCGAATAATAGCCCCCAAAGATATCCCTGGAAACTGTGTATGTTAACTCTGCTCGGCCTTCTTATCACCTTCTTCTCTGTATCAACTCTCCTTCTTGTCTCCCTCTTACAAGAACATGTGATTGCATTTAGGGACCACCATATAATACGAGATAATCTCCTCATCTTAAAATCATCAGTTATGTTTGCAAAGACCCTTTTTCCAAAGTGACATTCACAAGTTCTGGGGAATAGAAGTGGACCTATTTTTAAGAGTTATTATGAGCCTACCAAAATGGTCTAGGACAACTTGGATTACCAGCCTATGTAAAACCCACTGATAATCAGCCTTTACTGTAAAAATGGACTTCTTTTATGTCCTTTATTGCACCAGTGCAGTGAAATTATTCAAATGACTGTAATTTTTGTCACTGACCTCAGCAAAACTTTCTACAGGCCTAGGTCTAAACTCTTGCCCTTTTATCTTATGACTCATCTTCAAAAATTGTCATGTGATCATTGGTCATGTTGGTAAAACATAACTGTTAATATAATATAAAATGGAAGGGTATAAAAATATAATTAAATGAGAAAATTACAAGAAATATGAAAACTTTACAATACAATTTACTTCCAACAGATAATCCATATTTTGCAATGTTTACAACAATAGCAAAGCTGCAGGGAACAGCTGAGTTGTGGCACACCAAAATTCCTGCTTTAGAATGAAAATTTCCCTGTGATTCTCTATTATGCTAGTAGAGTTTGCTCAACACTTTTAAGGCAGTTGGTGGCTTGGTGGCTTATAAGAGGAGGTTGGGGGGAGGCAATTTGGAAAAGAGAGGCTGACATCGTCAAGCCTACAGTCCTCCCTTCCATGTGGTCAGCACTCACCAATTACCATATTGAAAACCGAGAATAAGTCAATTTAATGAACATGGTCCTACTGTGCGCCAACCAGTGGGACCAAAAGACCTCTTAATGAAATTGCTAGTAGGGCTGTTGTGTCACCATCCCTCACTGTAAGCACTAGTACTGAGCAGCACCCGACATACAAAAATGATGTTTTCAATCACAATTTCTTGCTGAAGCCACATGTGAAGTTTCCATGGAACCTAGTTGTAAACTCTGATTTAGATTTTTGTGACTACAAGAGTGAAATAAGCCAAGAACACCTGCTTTTTATTTTTCTTTCTTTAAAATACTTATATGTGCTATGCATTGCTCTACACATTTTATATATTGATACATTAACTAATTTAATCTTCAGACCACCCCTTAAAGTGGATACACTATTACTGTCTTCATTTTACAGATGAGGAAACTGAGGCATTAAGAAGCTAAGTAACTTGCCCTAAGTTACACAGCTAGCTTACACTGGGCTCCAGTAACACTAATGATAAACCTATTTATTCCAATTTGTGAACGACCAACCCCCTTAAGTCTTCTAGAGATGTAAAGATGATTTTCCAATATGTAAATTAAATGAAGAAGTATTTTGAAGCAAAATTATAGATTAAAATATAACATATATAGAAATATGTCCAAGTTGTGGGTATATAGATGAATGAATTTTCACAAAGTGAAAACACCCAGGTAAGTGACACCCAGATCAAGAAGATATTTTCACACTCAGTTCATTTGGCAGTCCACTTATCTTCTTCTGTTCCTAGTGTTAGGTCATTCCATTTTTTCAGTCCATGAGTTAGGTAGCCAAGATAGAAGCCACTGGTCTTCACAGTAATGAAACCTACCTCACAGGTCTGTGTATGAAAGCACTTTGTAATCTGTGTGTTCTTTGGAATCTTCTGTGTACCACAAAAGCTTAAACACTTTCTAAAGGCTCAGCTCCAAGTTCTCCTCCACCGTGAAATTTTCTGTCTTTGATGATGCCATCCTGTCAGGGTCTCCCCTCTTTAATCTTTTGCAGGGCTCTTGCTGATATTATTCCACTGATATTCATTCTATGTAGCTTTTTATATCTATGCTCACATGAATTGCCAGGGAAGGAAATGTTTCTTATAGCTGATAATAATAGACACTCAAGAAATATCTGTGGACTTGCCCGTCATATATTCACCACCCACTTTGCTTTGGGTATACAGGGAGGGAATGAGTGCTGTTATGGACTGAATGCTTGTGTCTCCCCAAAATTCATACGTTGAAACCCTAACCCCCAGTGTGTTGTATTAGGAGACAGGACCTTTAGGAAATAATTAGGATTAGATGATGTCATAAGGATAGAGCCCTCATGCGTGAGATTAGTGCCTTTATAAGAGTCACAAAAGCTTGCTTCCTGTGCTCTGCTCTCCACCATGTGAGGATACACCAAGAACCTGGCAGTCTACAGCCCAGAAGAGGGCTCTCACCAAAACCTGACCATGCTGGCACACTGATCTCAGACATGCAGCCTCCAGAACTGGAAGAAATAAATTCCTGGTGTTTATAAGCCATCCAGTTTATGGTATTTCATTACAGAAGCGTGACTTGCCTAAGACAGATGTCAGGAAGGACTGGGACACCAAACAGATGTTTGCATGAGGTTTATAGAACAAGATTATTGACTGGACTAAAATTTCAGGACCCCCTGGTGACTTCTGCCTGACATTTTCCATGTGCGATGAGTTACAGTCTCAGAAGTTACCAAGCAGTGATGGCCTGTATGGGAGCTTTTCTTTCTTTCTTTTTTTTTTTTTTTTTTTTTTTTTTTTTTTTTTTGTGGTATGCGGGCCTCTCACTGTTGTGGCCTCTCCCGTTGCGGAGCACAGGCTCCGGATGCGCAGGCTCAGCAGCCATGGCTCACGGGCCCAGCCGCTCCGCGGCATATGGGACCCTCCCAGACCGGGACACGAACCCGTATCCCCTGCATCGGCAGGCGGACTCCCAACCACTGCGCCACCAGGGAGGCCCTCTTTCTTTCTTTTTTAAAAATTATAATTGACATATAACATTATATTAGTTTCAGATGTACAGTGCAATGATTCAACATTTGTATATATTGAGAAATGATCACCACAATGTCTAGTTAACATTTGTCAACACACAGAGTTACAAAAAAAATTTTTCTCTTCCTTGTGAGGGAGATATTTTTAATCTGAATAAATATCTGTTTTGTCCTGGTTAAAATGTTAAAATGCACTTCAGAGTGGCCACTGCCTTAAAGGTGTTACCAATGGATGAATATTGTGTGGCAACTAGTAGTGTAAGCTGCAATATATAGTAAAAATGTTTTGTTTATTATTATTAAAATTATAATTTGATTGTTATTAACAAGTTTGTCATTGGGATCTGGTCAAGACTAACTTTCCAGTGTTCAATTTAATGGTATTGCCATTCTTAACTGAACAGCCTTAGAATTTTTTTTTAATTGGGGTATAGTTGTTTTACAATGTTGTGTTAGTTTCTACTGTACAGCGAAGTGGAGTTCCCTGTGCTATATAGCAGGTTCTTATTAGTTATCTATTTTATACATATTAGTGTATATATGTCAATCCCAATCTCCCAAGTCAGCCCACCCCCTTTTCCCCCCTCCTTGGTGTCCATATGTTTTTTCTCTACATCTGTGTCTCTATTTCTGCCTTGCAAACTGGTTCATCTGTACCATTTTCTAGATTCCACATACATGCGTTAATATGCAATATTTGTTTTTCTCTTTCTGACTTACTTCAATCTGTATAACAGTCTCTAGGTCCATCCACATCTCTACAAATGAGCCAATTTTGTTCCTTTTTATGAACAGCCTTAGAGTTTGACACGGACTATGAGTTTGCTAGAGGAGAACAACTATGAAATTATTATAGCTCCATTTATTTATCTATTTTTTCATTCACTATGTATAAATCATTGTATTAGCTGTTGGGCAAAAGGGAAAAACCAACATGGGGAGAGAAGAAATAATCTTTATACTAAAACCAGAAGAAGGACAGTTCAAGAAAGGAAATTTATGTCTCACTCATGAACATAATTGCAGATATCCTAAACAAGATATTGGGAAAATTATACTGAATGAAAAAGCCTTATAAAAATGCATACTTACCTTATGATTCCATTTATAGAAAATTGTTGAGCAGTCAAAACTAATCTATAGTTAAAAAAATAAAGATCAGAATAGTGATTGTCTCTGGTGGGCATGGGGGCAGGAATTAACTGAGATGGGACACAAGTAAACTCTTAGGGATGATGGTTAAGTTCTATATATTTTTTAAAAAATATTTATTTCTTTCTTTGGCTGCACCAGGTCTTAGTTGTGGCACGCAGGATCTTTAGTTGCGGCATGCATGCAAGATCTAGCTCCCTGACCAGGGATTGAACCCAGGCCCCCTGCATTGGGAGCATGGAGTCTTAGCCACTGGACCACCAGGGAAGTCCAGTAAAGTTCTATATTTTGATAGGAGTTTGGGTTTCAGAGGCATATGTATTTAGAGTTGAGGTCATTCAAGAATGCTGAAGCCATGCACATCAAATATGTTGTAAAATCATTCATGTGGTATAATGCAGAAAATGTACTGAAAGAGGGTGAGACTCCACTCATGCATTCAGTGAACTTTTATTGAATACCTGCTCTGTGCAATATCCTGTATTAGGTGTTAGGGATTTTAAAAAAAAGTAGTACAATAGAGTTCTTACTTTTGAGAAGTAGTTCTTAAACTGGAGGTTCTCAGCCGATGCCTTGCGGAGCTAAAAAAAATCATAGAATCAGACTGAGTATAAGCACAGCATAAATACAGTTATTAAAGAAACAGAAGCTGGATTGTAAAGTGTTAAAGAGAGAGGAAGAAATGGATACAGTGGGTGTAGAATATATGCGAATGGTTTGGCTGAACATTCTCAATTCAAGGAGTTTCACAGTAGCACTGCTCAAATGATACATTTTGCAAGTTTCTAGTGAGTTTGGGTAATAAGATATGAGTGGTTTGTGTTCTGAGCTTTTTCTGTGAACATAACTCCTTTTAGTGAGTATCAAAAATGTATTCTAGGGGCTTCCCTGGTGGCGCAGTGGTTGAGAGTCCGCCTGCCGATGCAGGGGACATGGGTTCGTGCCCCGGTCCAGGAAGATCCCACATGTCCCGAAGCGGCTGGGCCCGTGAGCCATGGCCACTGAGCCTGCGCGTCCGGAGCCTGTGCTCCACAACGGGAGAGGCCACAGCAGTGAGAGGCCAGCGTACCGCAAAAAAAAAACTGTATTCTACCACTGCATTCTGCAAATCCATGTCCCCTTTGTTCTCAGGAGGACCACTGTGAAAAAGGTGTCAAAAAAAAAAGGTGTCTGGATAATCCACTCATTCATTCTTTCATTCATTCATTCCACATACATGTATGATACACCCATAGAACAGACACTATTCTAGGACTTGGGATATATCAGTGAACAAAATAAAGATTCCTGACTTTTTGTTCAGCTTACATTTTCCCCCACTCAGACAATAACAATGAACTTAATAAATAAATTAGTAAATTACATAGTACATGTGAAAGCTATAAGTGTAATGGTAAAAATGAAAAAGAAAAAGCAGAGTAAGGAGAACCAAGAGTTCACGGAGGTGGTATGCAGGAAGCTGCGGTTTTACAGAAAGCAGTAAGGGTTGGCCTCATTGAGAAGATGACATTTGAACAAAGACTTGGAGGAAGTGAGAGAATTATCCATGTGAATGAGGAAGGAGCAGTCCAGCAATGAGAAGAGCCAGTACAAAGGCTTTGGTTCAGAGGCATGCCTGGTGTGTTCAGGAGCGATTAGGAGGCCGGTGTGGCTGGAGCAGAGTGAGTATGAGGCAGAGTAGGAGATGAGGCCAGAGAGATGAGGTGTAGGGGAACAGGTCATGCAGACTCTGTAGCCCTGTAGGGTCCTTGGTGTTTACTGTGTGTGAAAGGAAAAACCATTTGCAAAAGTTTGAGCAACAGAAAGACATGAATCTGACTAGACTTTTAAAAGATCACTTTGATGAGTGTATTGAGAATAGGCTGAAAAGGGGCAAAACAAGAAGCAGGAAGATAGTAGGAGGCTATCGCAGTCGTCCAGTGATGGGTCCAAATTTATCCTCCAGCCTGGTACCAATGCCCATTAGAGACACTCAAAGGGCAGGCAGAGAGGCAGAGACATTATCACTGAAGGACATGGTGAAAGAAATAAGCACAAATCTGGGAGGGGGCCTTTACCACTAGCACTTGTAAGTGGATTAGTTTACCTGGAGACTTACCCAACTAGAGAAATAACTGCTCCTGGGAGCGATACCCAGTACAGGTCTTATACCGAACTGTGATAACACAAGATCTAAGGACCAGCAAGGCAGCCCTGGATAGCCTGGCCAGGGCTAGGAAAACTAGGCAAGGGGAGCCTACAAAGTGAGGGGAAACAGTGATGTTGAGGGCAAGCTTCATTCATTCAAGAGATATTTATGAGTATATAGTATGTTCTAAGAATTCTGCTAGGCAGTAGAGAGAGAAACAGGGAAGACATAGACCCTGCCTTCTAGGAGTTCACAATCTTGTTTAGGAGATCTCATTGAGGAGAAAAAGAAAACAAATAATTGAAAAAAAAGGTGAGCAATATTTGAAGTGTGAACTAGGTACAGTTATAGCCACAGAGGAGTCATTGGTCAAACTTGTCCAAGAGATCAAGGAAGGTTTCATATGGGAGAAGATATTTAAGTTTGATCTTGAAGGTATGTTTGTCAGTTAATCAAAGGAGACTGGTATTCCAGGAAGTGGAAAATATATGGCATAAATATAGACATAGATGTAAATGTAAATATAAATATATAAAAATGGCGTCATTTGAAAGACCATGTTCTCTTTGGGGAAGTGCGGGTAGTTCCATATGGCTGGATCTTATGTATGCAAAGAAAAGCAGAAGGGAAATAGTCCTGAGAGACATGCAAAACTCAAAAGCCCTTGTCAGATGGGCTAAGGAATTTGCATCCTACCTATGTTAATGATCTCATGATTTTCTACTCAATATCAACTTTGCACCACCTCCATCGTGTGCCATCCAAATGGCATGAAGATTGACTCCTGTCTCTGGGAGCAGGTCATGAATACTCTAAGCTATTTTAATAATTCCATACACCTAGCCAGTGGTTGGTTCAGGATCTCTAAACCAATCCGTGGATGCATTCCCTTAACCAGAGAGACAGGTTCAGGAGTTGTACACATGATGAAATATGATCTAATGAAATTTGAATTTGCTGGAAGCGTCTGGGTAAAGTTTTCTCCCTCCTAAGAAAGGAAGGAAGAGGCAGTTTTTTTCTCTCTCCATGAACATCATATTGTAATTGTGAGTACCAAAACTGCTGCAGTCACCTTGCAACCAGCCTGAAGAACAAAATTCACAGTGGGAAAAGCAGACATAAGAGAACTGCAGGGAAACAGTACTGGAACCACCAGAGAAGTCAACACTGAAGTCTGCCTTCCCTCTGAAGTTCATGTTACATGAGCCAAGATTCCCTATTGAATTTCCTTATTGAATCAATTTGAGATAAGTTTTCTGTTATATGCAATGTAAACCATCCTAACTCACACATTCCAGTAGGAAAATAAATATCTTTTTTTTTTTTTTATTTCAGAAAGATCATGCTGGTGATTTGGAAGGGGTAAAACTAGAGGTATGGCTTAGCAGAGAGATAATTGAACCACTCAGAAAAGATGATGAGAGTGTAAATTTAAGTTATGTCATGCATATGGATGGGAAGGAATGGATACAAGACTATTTAGGTGGAAAGAACATGATTCATCATTGGATGTAAGGATACATGAGAAGGAATTTTGAATAATCTCCAGCTTTGGGGAGACTAGCTCGATAGTAGTAACATTTAGAGAGAGAATAAAACTAAGGAAATATAATATTAATGGAATTCCTTCTTAATCTGAATAATGGGGGTAACCATGCCCATTTCCTACTATTGTTGGGGACATTTATTGAGTTAGCACACAAAGCACCTGGAATATAGGAGATGCTCAATAAATAAAAATAATGTTATCCATTACCTGTATTCCTCCTCCTATTAAAAAAAGTCTTTCCATCTTTCAAGATCAATATCTCAAATGCCACTCCTTTGTGAAATATTTTCTGCTCTTACAAATTAGATGCAGTATTTTGTATCATGCCACCCTTCCTGATCCCATCCCTGCCCCCATCCTATTCATAAGACAGCTCCATCAACTGTGCTATTTTATCTTGACACCTACTGCAGCTTTACACATATGATATACACATGCCAGCTTCTCAGGATGCTGCTAACTCCTTCTGCTCTCCAGGAGAAAGTTAGTTCTTGGGGATTTGTAGAAATCTTGGGGATGCTTCTCCAGCTCATTAAATTAAAGGATCGAGGAAATTCTATCTAAATTTCAAGTGCTAGAGAGAGCTTCAGTACAACCTGGAGTTACCCCGGGTTAGTCAATGAGGCAACTGAACTGTCTCTGAGGGCCCAGGAAAAAAAAAAGTTTTTATACTGGGGAGATGCTATATTTTACTTGGGAGAAAATCTCCTATTCCCCTTCTGTTAATGTACATTCCAGTATCTCAATTCATCAGGGGAGCTATGGGACAATTCAGAAGACAGACTGGTGAAGGAGATGAGTAGTACAACAGTGAGATATGTGTGTCAAGGAAATGCCTGAGACAGGCCCAGCCAGGGGATCCAGGACAGGAGAAGAGAAAGAAGGATTGCTGACGGCAAACTTCACTAAGCACCTACTGTGTATATGGAACTATGCTAGCTGGGCACCAGGGGATGTAAAGATAAATTTGGTCTTGAGGCATTCAAAACTTAGGAAGGGAGAAAGACAAAAAGGAGATTAATTTGAAAACAGTAAGAAAAGTACCACAAAAGTAATTGTGGTATGAAATAGGAGTGACATGAAATAGAGGGGAACGCATTTTTTTTTGAGTGTAGAACTGAAGTGAGTTTTTTATTTGTTTCAATCAAGCATATGATAGAGTGATTAACCATTCTATCAAGCATATGATAGAATGAATGCAAAGTAATGTGCTCAGATACACCTTAAAATGTGAAAGAAACCCAACCCAACTCGTCCACTGATGGATGAGTGAAAAAACAAAATGTGATATATATGATACACACACACACACACACACACACACACACACAAAATAGAACATTATTCAGCCTTAAAAAGAAGGAAATTCACCAACTTGGATGAACCTTGAGGACTCTATGCTAAATGAAATAAGCCAGTCACAAAAGAACAAATAGTATATAATTTCACTTATCTGAAGTACCTAGAGTAGTCAAATTTATAGAGACAGAAAGTAGAATGGTGGTGGCCAGGGACTCAGGTGGGAGAGGGAATGGAGAGTTATTGTTTAAGGGGCACAGTTTCTGTTTTGCAAAATAAAGAGTTCTGTGAATGTATGATGATCATGGAACACAACACCATGAATGTACTTATTGCCACTGAACTATATACTTAAAAATTGTTAAGATGGTAAATTTTAAGCATTATACCACAATAAAAAATTATTAAGGACATTTTTTAAAAGTGTTCTCTGAAAGACCTTCCCTAATCCCCTGCAGTAGATTAGGTCCCTCATTGTACAATCTGGTTCTGCACCACAGTTCCTCCAACATATTACTTATCACACCCCATTGGAATTTCTGTTGAATTGGCCACCATCCAATGCTAAAGTTTAGTTTTTTAAGAGAAACATTATTTTAGTATGTTTTAGCCACCAAAATCAACTTCCTCTTTGGGCATACAGTTAGATGACTTACCAAGCTCTCTTTCACTTAGGTATGGCTATATAATTATGTTGTCTTTAATGAAATTTGGTCCAAAATAATGATTGCCACTTCCAGGCTTGGTCCTAGGAATCTCCCATGTGTGGTCTCAGTGCTCACTTTCCCCAGATTGCAGTATTGATGCCAAGGTTGCCATGGGGAACCGTGTGTTGAAGATGCAATGTCAGCAGGGGTCCCTGAAAGACCATGTGGAAACAAGTTGGTCTGCTGATGTGAACTTCCATCCAGGACTTTTATGTTAGCAAGACGTAAAATCTACTGTGCATGTTACTGAAACTTTAGGAGTCTATTTGCTGCTGCATCTTAGACTACCTTACTAATCCACTAAGTCACTCAGCCTATCTGACTTCCTCACTTATAGCTGTATGAGTTGGGCGAAGTTACTCAGTCCCTCTTAGGGTCATCTTCTTTTTTTTTTCTAATTGAAGTATAGTTGATTTACAATGTTGTATTAGTTTCTGGTGTACACCATAACATATTATAGCACTTACCTATAGTTGGAGCTTATTGATGATTATGATTTTACTCCAATGGGCTAGCATGGCCCTGACTACCCCCTCTTCTCTCATCTCTAACCATCAGCATTCTTTTTTTTTTTTTTTTTTTTTTTTTTTGTGGTACGCGGGCCTCTCACTGTTGTGGCCTCTCCCGTTGCGGAGCACAGGCTCCGGATGCGCAGGCTCAGCAGCCATGGCTCACGGGCCCAGCCGCTCCGCGGCATATGGGATCCTCCCAGACCGGGGCACGAACCCGTATCCCCTGCATCGGCAGGCGGACTCTCAACCACTGCGCCACCAGGGAGGCCCCCATCAGCATTCTTGAAAGTTCACTTAAAACACCCTATACTTTAGAAATTTCAGTCCTCAAATCTGTATGTGCCTCTATGGGAAACTCTGCCTTTGTATTACAGCTACAGTATTTTAAGAATTCTAAGACACCATTGATTTTTTTTTTTTTTTTTTTTTTTTTTTTTTTCCGGCACGCGGGCCTCTCACTGCTGTGGCCTCTCCCGTTGCGGAGCACAGGCTCCGGACGCACAAGCTCAGCGGCCATGGCTCACGGGCCCAGCCGCTCCGCGGCATGTGGGATCTTCCCGGACTGGGGCACGAACCCATGTCCCCTGCATCGGCAGGCGGACTCTCAACCACTGCGCCACCAGGGAAGCCCGACACCATTGATTTTTAAATGCAGGATCACTTTAATAAAAGACTTTCAAGAGAAAAGCACCCTATTTCTTTTAGTTATACACACTAATATTTTGGCTCACCTTGATTTCTGAAACCTTAAATTATTGGGGAAAATTCTTCTTAGAATAAATGACATAGGGTTTTTTATGAAGTTATTTTATCCTTTCTTGCTCAAACTTCCTCATTCTCATGCAATGTGCATGCACATGGGTTCACACATGACAAGATATGAATGGGATAAAAATCCCATTGATCTTTGACAATCTATAGTACCACACCATGAAAGGACTACACGTCAGTAAATGTGACTTAACTGAGCCATGGAGGAGTGATGGTCTCATCCAGGAAACAGCCTGGCTCTCCTTGGGGCACTAGCAGTTTTCATTGCCTTGAGGTGACATAAAAGGTTTTCTGAGCACCTGTGTCTGGATGTACCAAGTTCCTAGTACCCCCAGGAATATAAGGAGAAGAAGCCCCTTCCCTAGGAGAATCCATGTCACTGGGAAGAAAGTGCCTGCAACTGCCTCGGAACCTGAAAGAGAGAAAGTAGAGTGAGAGGGATCAGAGCATGTGTGTATAAGTGGAAGGGGTGTTGTTGGTAGGTGCTGAGAGCTGGCATCTACTCCCTCCAGCTCTTTCTAAAGATTCTCAAAGCATTTCCCACAAGCCCTAGAAAGGCTAGAAGGGACCAGTTACCTGCACAAAGCTGCCTAACAAGGTTGAGGCTAGAGATACTCTTGCTAACAGGATTCATAGCTGTGCAGGTATAGGTCCAATTCAGATCACAAGAGTTCTGGGAGTCACTGAGGACTGATCCTTCCTGGGGCAGAATGGTCCTTGGTCCCATTGGTGTCCACCCATATATGGTGTTCTCTCCTCCTTCCTCCACAGAACACCTCAAGGTGACATTACAGGTGCTGTGCTCACAGATGAAGGAATCCACTCAAACGTGAGGCCTTGGCAGTCACTCTGCTTGAAGTAATAGTTTTAAAAGATACAAATAGCAATAAGGGGCCTTACTAGGCCATCCCAGGAGGAGAGGACACAGGGAATACATGGGAGAGAACATAGCAAGGAATCCACAACCCTTTGGAGAAAAGATTTCTGACCCTTCCAATTCCAGCCCTTAAGGGGCTGAATGGAGGAAGAAGCAAGTTGTGTGATGCTTTTCAACCAGCCACAACCAGGGCCATCAGCCAGACTTTGCTGACAACTGAAGAGGACAAAAAAGAATAAGAAAAGGGACGAGAAAGATCTACCTAAGAGAGGTTCTGGACACCCCAAAAGAGTGAAACCAAGGGACAATCTTTACGAAGGGCCATCTAACCCCCAACGCCCCCGGCATAGAGGATGGCCTTATTCACCCTGACCAGTAGGGAATTGGTCCTCTATGCTCTTACGCACTGAAGATCCTCAGATCATAATTGGTAAACAGTGAAGAGGTCGGTGTGCTTATCATGACTCTGTAAGGTCCTGTGCCTGCCATCATCAGGTTGCTGAGCTGCAAGGAGTAGGACTCGGTGACATTCAATCGATCTTTCCGCTTTGGGTCAGTCACCTGGTTTAGCGTTTCATTTGGTTCTGTGAAGACGATAGATTTTCCATCATGAAACCCG